>NC_056455.1:12232535-12332535 GCF_018296145.1 Oncorhynchus tshawytscha | reverse complement strand
ATAAAATATTGAATGTGGGATTACTTTCACAAAAGGAGGAACATGAACCCCTGACTTCCTGCCCAGTGATGAGGTCACCGGTCTCTAAGGGAGTGTCTGTGAAATGCATGCTCAATAACAGCCCAAGCAATGGATGGCAGGGAGAAGAGGAGAGAGGGAGGGGGTGGAGGAGAGAGAGGGGGGTTGAGAAAATAAGTATGTGGAAGAGAGGGAGGGGGTGGAGAATGAGGCGGGGGGGGCATAGAGTGAGGGAGTGGAGGAGAGAGAGGTAGAGGACTAGATTACTAGAGGGATGTGATGTGGTAGTGGAGGGTGGCTGGGGAATGAGCTGGTGGTGCGGGGGTAGGGGGAGGTAGAGGACTAGAGTACTAGAGGGATGTGAGGTGGTAGTGGAGGGTGGCTGGGGAATGAGCTGGTGGTGCGGGGTTTGGGGGAGGTAGAGGACTAGAGTACTAGAGGGGAATGAGCTGGTGGTGCGGGGGTAGGGGAGAGGTAGAGGACTAGAGTACTAGAGGGGAATGAGCTGGTGGTGTGGGGGTAGGGGGAGGTAGAGGACTAGAGTACTAGAGGGATGTGAGGTGGTAGTGGAGGGTGGCTGGGGAATGAGCTGATGGTGCGGGGGTAGGGGGAGGTAGAGGACTAGAGTACTAGAGGGATGTGAGGTGGTAGTGGAGGGTGGCTGGGGAATGAGCTGATGGTGCGGGGGTAGGGGGAGGTAGTGGACTAGAGTACTAGAGGGATGTGATGTGGTAGTGGAGGGTGGCTGGGGAATGAGCTGGTGGTGCGGGGGTAGGGGGGAGGTAGGTTTAACGTCCAGCGATTGTCTATAGCGTGCCGCGGGCACTTGGCCTAGCACAGCATGTACTCATGTTATGGAGAAGGCTCGACTAGCTCTTAAAAAATTACTCCAAGGGGGTGGGGGTGTGAACGCTCCACAGCCAAGAAAATCTCACCAAATGGGGGAGCGAGTTCCAGAGTTGGCCGAGAAACCCCCTTCTTTTCATTTATCCCAGATGGCTCCATAACAGTAAATTGCTCTGTGAGTGGAGACTAGGGGAGTATTTGCTTTGTGATCAGTCTTATGGCCTATGGGGAGAGATATGGATCAGTATACTCCAATACCCAGCATGCTCTACTTCTCCCTGGGGCCTGCTTCATTTGTATCTGACAATGTTGAACCTTTCACCAACCTAGAATATCTTCCTGACAACCCCCAAATCCTCACAATAGCTCCTTTGGATAAAAGGAACTATGAGTATTACATCAAATGTCCCTCCTTGTCTCACCCCTATGTAAACTGTTGTATCACAATCTGTTCTGAATCAGCTGGCTTCCTCTTCTCTCTGAAATTCTAGATGATATAAGTGTGCTGCTGATTGGAGTGGGACCTGCTCTGTGTCTGCATGTGTCTCAGTGAAGGTCATGTGCTGTGTGTGAGCCATTAGCTACTCTGTTCCCTCTCCCCAGGCCCAGGGCAGCTGGCTGGTCCTGGGCTGCTGGGACGACTGATGAGGGGGGAGCACCTCGTGTACTCTGCCTGAGGCTGGGCCGAGCCGGCTGGGGGTGAGGATGGGATAAGGGTGTCTCTCTCTAACACACTCACACAAAGCCATTTTGTTTCTAGCCCAGGCCCAGATGGAACTGTTCTGTTGCCAAGGTTCCTGATCTCTACATCCTGCCTCCCAGTGAAAAGGTCCAGTCTTCAAACGACTAGCAGGAACAAAGACTCATACAGCACACTGCATGGCGCTAGGTCACACACTCACACATACCCACTGCCTATGTACACACTATCGCTCTGTCCCTTGATCCTTATCTCCCCTCCATCTCTCCTTCTCAGCCTCCTCCATCGTCCTCTCTCTGTCTTTTTAAAATTGCTCACACATTCTCTGACCCACAAATGTAATTGACTACACACACACGTGCGTTTTTCTATCCGTATGTGGACCAAACAATTGATTCCCATTCAAAATCCTTTTTTCCCTCACCCTAACCCTAACTCTTAACTTTAATCCTACCCCAAAATCCTAACCCTAACCCTAAAACTAAACCTAATCCTAAACCTAACCCCTCAGTCCCCACAAGGATAGTAAAAACCAAAACACAAACTCTCTCTCACACACACACACACACACACACAAACACACACACACACACACACTGAGACACACACACATTCTCCCTGCTCTTATTCCTCCTATGTCTCACCCTTGGGCAGTAACAGCATAATGCTTTCCAGATGCTGTATATTCTCCACCCTTACCCAGCTTTGGAAATGCCCCCCTCTCAAGGCGTTAATGGTGCCCTCTGAGAGGGGGAAGGGGTCCGCAGCCCTTTCATGCCCCCACTGAGCCGCTAAAACAGTTCCCTTCCCTCCTTTCCCTTTCACAAAGTAATCGCTGACCTGTCGTCTCTTTGCCCCGATCTGCAGGGTTACATACAGTACATGGCTGTGACGGAGTTGAAAGACATTCTGACAGTATTTCAGTACACAGATAAGCTCTAAAGCATATGTGAAAAGTCCACTGCTGTCCTTTCTCCAGATGGTTAGTGATGTTCATATTGGGTTTCCAACTGTCTGCAGCCACTGGATGATGGGCTTAGGTTATTGGCTGTAACCATGGCGGGGTATCTGGTGTCGGTGGTCTGCTTTTCAGCGAGGTGCCTCGCTCCTTCTGTCTTCATTCCTCTTACTGTATCACCCAGTCTGAATGATGAACATCTATCCACTGTAGAAAATCAATGGCCAGTGAGTGTAGTCTCAAAAGCTGGCTTGGTTTACTGCCCTCCCTCCCCACACCCTGCTAATGGGAGAGGATCATTAAACCAGTATGATTAAACCTCTTAGATCTCTGTGTGTCATACAGGGAAACATGCTGTAATCGTTAGTGTGAATAGCTCCATCATTAGGCTCTTTCTGCTCCTCAGTATGAAACCTCATAAGGGCCACAAGGGTTCCAGTCCCAGAACCCCAGACCCTCCAGGCCCAGAGCCCCAGTCTACCCCAGCCCCAGAGCCCCAGTCTCCCCAGCCCCAGAGCTCCAGTCTCCCCCAGCCCCAGAGCCCCAGTCCGTCCAGTCCCAGAGCCCAAGTCCCTTCTGCCCCAGAACCCCAGACCCTCCAGTCCCAGAGCCCCAGTCCCTCCAGTCCCAGAGCCCCAGTCCCTCCAGTCCCAGAGCCCCAGTCCCTCCTGCCCTAGAGCCCCAGTCCCTCCTGCCCCAGCCCCAGTCTCGCTTTGCCCCAGAGCCCCAGCCCCTCCTGCCACAGAGCCCCAGTCCCTCCTGCCCCAGAGCCCCAGTCCCTCCTGTCCCAGAGCCCCAGTCCCTCCAGCCCCAGAGCCCCAGTCCCTCCAGCCCCAGTCCTCCAGCCCCAGAGCCCCAGTCCCTCCAGTCCCAGAGCCCCAGTCCCTCCAGTCCCAGAGCCCCAGTCCCTCCTGCCCTAGAGCCGCAGTCCCTCCTGCCCCAGAGCTCCAGTCTCCCCTGCCCCAGAGCCCCAGTCCAGCCTGCCCCAGAGCCGCAGTCCCTCCTGCCCCAGAGCTCCAGTCTCCCCTGCCCCAGAGCCCCAGTCCCGCCTGCCCCAGAGCCCCAGTCCCTCCTGTCCCAGATCCCCAGTCCCTCCAGCCCAAGAGCCCCAGTCCCTCCTGCCCCAGAGCCCCAGTCCCTCCAGCCCCAGAGCCCCAGTCCCTCCAGTCCCAGAGCCCCAGTCCTTCCAGTCCCAGAGCCCCAGTCGATCCAGCCCCAGAGCCCCAGTCCCTCCAGCCCCAGAGCCCCAGTCCCTCCAGCCCCAGAGCCCCAGTCCCTCCAGTCCCAGAGCCCCAGTCCTTCCAGTCCCAGAGCCCCAGTCCCTCCAGTCCCAGAGCCCCAGTCCCTCCAGCACCAGAGCCCCAGTCCCTCCTGCCCCAGAACCCCAGTCTCCCCCTGTCCCAGAGCCCCAGTCGATCCAGCCCCAGAGCCCCAGTCCCTCCAGTCCCAGAGCCCCAGTCCCTCATGTCCCAGAGCCCCAGTCCCTCCTGTCCCAGAGTCCCAGTCCCTCCTGTCCCAGAGCCCCAGTCCCTCCAGTCCCAGAGCCCCAGTCCGTCCAGTCCCAGAGCCCCAGTCCCTCCTGTCCCAGAGCCCCAGTCCCTCCAGCCCCAGAGCCCCAGTATCTCCTGCCCCAGAGCCCCAGTCTCTCCCTGTCCCAGAGCCCCAGTCCATCCAGCCCCAGAGCCCCAATCCCTCCTGTCCCAGAGCCCCAGTCCCTCCAGCCCCAGAGCCCCAGTACCTCCAGCCCCAGAGCACCAGTCCCTCCAGCCCCAGAGCCCCAGTCCCTCCAGTCCCAGAGCCCCAGTCCTTCCAGTCCCAGAGCCCCAGTCGATCCAGCCCCAGAGCCCCAGTCCCTCCAGCCCCAGAACCCCAGTTCCTTCTGTCCCAGAGCCCCAGTCCCTCCTGTCCCAGAGCCCCAGTCCCTCCTCTCCCAGTGCCCCAGTCCCTCCAGCCCCAGAGCCCCAGTCCCTCCTGTCCCAGTGCCCCAGTCCCTCCAGTCCCAGATCCCCAGTCCCCCCCGTCCCAGAGCCCCAGTCCCTCCAGCCTCAGAGCCCCAGTCCCTCCAGTCCCAGAGCCCCAGTCCCTCCAGTCCCTCCAGTCCCAGAGCCCCAGTCCCAGAGCACCAGTCCCTCCAGCCCCAGAGCCCCAGTCCCTCCAGTCCCAGATCCCCAGTCTCTCCAGTCCCAGAGCCCCAGTCCATCCTGTCCCAGATTGCCAGTCCCTCCTGTCCCAAAGCCCCAGTCCCTCCAGCCCCAGAGCCCCAGTCCCTCCTGTCCCAGAGCCCCAGTGTCTCCTGCCCCAGAGCCCCAGTCTCCTCCTGTCCCAGAGCCCCAGTCCCTCCTGTCCCAGAGCCCAAGTCCCTCTAGCCCCAGAGCCCCAGTCCCTCCAGCCCCAGAGTCCCAGTCCCTCCAGTCCCAGAGCCCCAGTCCCTCCAGCCCCAGAGCCCCAGTCCCTCCAGCCCCAGAGTCCCAGTCCCTCCAGCCCCAGAGCCCCAGTCCCTCCAGCCCCAGAGCCCCAGTCCCTCCAGCCCCAGAGCCCCAGTTCCTTCTGTCCCAGAGCCCCAGTCCCTCCTGTCCCAGAGCCCCAGTCCCTCCTCTCCCATTGCCCCAGTCCCTCCAGCCCCAGAGCCCCAGTCCCTCCTGTCCCAGTGCCCCAGTCCCTCCAGTCCCAGAGCCCCAGTCCCTCCTGTCCCAGAGCCCCAGTCCCTCCAGTCCCTCCAGTCCCAGAGCCCCAGTCCCAGAGCCCCAGTCCCTCCAGCCCCAGAGCCCCAGTCCCTCCAGTCCCAGATCCCCAGTCTCTCCAGTCCCAAAGCCCCAGTCCATCCTGTCCCAGATCCCCAGTCCCTCCTGTCCCAAATCCCCAGTCCCTCCTGTCCCAGTGCCCCAGTCCCTCCAGCCCCAGAGCCCCAGTCCCTCCTGTCCCAGAGCCCCAGTCCCTCCTGCCCCAGAGCCCCAGTCTCCTCCTGTCCCAGAGCCCCAGTCCCTCCTGTCCCAGAGCCCAAGTCCCTCTAGCCCAAGAGCCACAGTCCCTCCAGCCCCAGAGTCCCAGTCCCTCCAGTCCCAGAGCCCCAGTCCCTCCAGCCCCAGAGCCCCAGTCCCTCCAGTCCCAGAGCCCCAGTCCCTCCTGTCCCAGAGCCCCAGTCCCTCCTCTCCCATTGCCCCAGTCCCTCCAGCCCCAGAGCCCCAGTCCCTCCTGTCCCAGTGCCCCAGTCCCTCCAGTCCCAGAGCCCCAGTCCCTCCTGTCCCAGAGCCCCAGTCCCTCCAGTCCCTCCAGTCCCAGAGCCCCAGTCCCAGAGCCCCAGTCCCTCCAGCCCCAGAGCCCCAGTCCCTCCAGTCCCAGATCCCCAGTCTCTCCAGTCCCAGAGCCCCAGTCCATCCTGTCCCAGATCCCCAGTCCCTCCTGTCCCAAATCCCCAGTCCCTCCTGTCCCAGTGCCCCAGTCACTCCAGCCCCAGAGCCCCAGTCCCTCCTGTCCCAGAGCCCCAGTCCCTCCTGCCCCAGAGCCCCAGTCTCCTCCTGTCCCAGAGCCCCAGTCCCTCCTGTCCCAGAGCCCAAGTCCCTCTAGCCCAAGAGCCACAGTCCCTCCAGCCCCAGAGTCCCAGTCCCTCCAGTCCCAGAGCCCCAGTCCCTCCAGCCCCAGAGCCCCAGTCCCTCCAGTCCCAGAGCCCCAGTCTCTCCAGTCCCAGAGCCCCAGTCCCTCCTGTACCAGAGCCCCAGTCCCTCCTGTCCCAAAGCCCCAGTCCCTCCAGTCCCAGAGCCCCAGTCCCTCCAGCCCCAGAGCCCCAGTCCCTCCTGTCCAGAGCCCCAGTCCATCCAGCCCCAGAGCGCCAGTCCCTCCTGCCCCAGAGCCCCAGTCTCCCCTGTCCCAGAGCCCCAGTCCATCCAGCGCCAGTCCCTCCTGTCCCAGAGCCCCAGCCCCTCCAGCCCCAGAGCCCCAGTCCTCCTGTCCAGAGCCCCAGTCCCTCCAGCCCCAGAGCCCCAGTTCCTTCTGTCCCAGAGCCCCAGTCCCTCCTCTCCCAGTGCCCCAGTCCCTCCAGCCCCAGAGCCCGAGTCCCTCCTGTCCCAGTGCCCCAGTCCCTCCAGTCCCAGAGCCCCAGTCCCTCCTGTCCCAGAGCCCCAGTCCCTCCAGCCTCAGAGCCCCAGTCCCTCCAGTTCCAGAGCCCCAGTCCCTCCAGTCCCTCCAGTCCCAGAGCCCCAGTCCCAGAGCCCCAGTCCCTCCAGCCCCAGAGCCCCAGCCCCTCCAGTCCCAGATCCCCAGTCTCTCCAGTCCCAGAGCCCCAGTCCATCCTGTCCCAGATCCCCAGTCCCTCCTGTCCCAGTGCCCCAGTCCCTCCAGCCCCAGTCCCTCCTGTCCCAGAGCCCAAGTCCCTCTAGCCCCAGAGCCCCAGTCCCTCCAGCCCCAGAGTCCCAGTCCCTCCAGTCCCAGAGACCCAGTCCTTCCAGCCCCAGAGCCCCAGTCCCTCCAGTCCCAGAGCCCCAGTCTCTCCAGTCCCAGAGCCCCAGTCCCTCCTGTACCAGAGCCCCAGTCCCTCCTGTCCCAGAGCCCCAGCCCCTCCAGCCCCAGAGCCCCAGTCCCTCCAGCCCCAGAGCCCCAGTCCCTCCAGCCCCAGAGCCCCAGTCCCTCCAGTCCCAGAGCCCCAGTCTCCCCTGCCCCAGAGCCCCAGTCCCTCCTGCCTCAGAGCCCCAGTCCCTCCTGCTCCAGAGCCCCAGTCCCTCCTGTCCCACAGCCCCAGTCCCTCCAGCCCCATAGCCCCAGTCCCTCCTGTCCCAGAGCCCCAGTCCCTCCAATCACAGAGCCCCAGTCCCTTCTGCCCCAGAACCCCAGAACCCCAGACCCTCCAGTCCCAGAGCCCCAGTCCATCCTATCCCAGAGCCCCAGCCCCTCCAGTCCCAGAGCCCCAGTCCCTCCAGTCCCAGAACCCCAGTCCCTCCAGCCCCAGTCCCTCCAGTCCCAGAGCCCCAGTCCCTCCTGTCCCAAAGCCCCAGTCCTTCCTGTCCCAGTGCCCCAGTCCCTCCAGCCCCAGAGCCCCAGTCCCTCCTGTCCCAGAGCCCCAGTCCCTCCTGCCCCAGAGCCCCAGTCTCCCCTGTCCCAGAGCCCCAGTACCTCCTGTCCCAGAGCCCCAGTCCATCCAGCCCCAGAGCCCCAGTCCCTCCAGCCCCAGAGTCCCAGTCCCTCCAGTCCCTCCAGTCCCAGAGCCCCAGTCCCTCCAGCCCCAGAGCCCCAGTCCCTCCAGTCCCAGAGCCCCAGTCCCTCCAGCCCCAGAGCCCCAGTCCCTCCTTTCCAGAGCCCCAGTCCCTCCTGCCCCAGAGCCCCAGTCTCCCCTGTCCCAGAGCCCCAGTCCATCCAGCCCCAGAGCCCCAGTCCCTCCAGTCCCAGAGCCCCAGTCCATCCTGTCCCAGAGCCCCAGTCCCTCCAGCCCCAGAGCCCCAGTCCCTCCCGTCCCAGAGCCCCAGTCCCTCCCGTCCCAGAGCCCCAGTCCATCCTGTCCCAGAGCCCCAGTACCTCCTGTCCCAGAGCCCCAGTCCCTCCAGCCCCAGAGCCCGTCGCCCCCTGTCCCAGAGCCCCAGCCCATCCTGTCCCAGAGCCCCAGTACCTCCTGTCCCAGAGCCCCAGTCCCTCCAGCCCCAGAGCCCCTGTCTCACCCTGTCCCAGAGCCCCAGTCCCTCCTGTCCCAGAGCCCCAGTCCATCCAGCCCCAGAGCCCCAGTCCCTCCAGTCCCAGATCCCCAGTCCCTCCAGTCCCAGATCCCCAGTCCTTCCTGTCCCAGAGTCCCAGTCCCTCCAGCCAGCCCGTGTTTATAATTCTAACACCCTTCTTTAGAACAAGGATGAGACATCTCACTCGGCCGCCAGACTCCACTATAATGAGTGTTCTATTCGTTGTTGTGCTAGACAACCTTAGTGTGGTTGGAAGAGGAAATATGAATATGAATGGTACAGAACTGAAATCAAGGATGGCTGTGGCACATACGCACACACACACACCCACATATACACACATGGGAAAATGATACAAATCCGTCTGTATGTCTCAGGCACACTGAGGTGGATAAAAAGAGACGACACAGAAGTAAGACGGTACAACTGTGGCACGGAGACATGATACTAGACACCACAACATCTTGATAGTCCAGCGGGTCCAGCGGCTCCAGGGGGCATGAACATGGCCGGGGCCACAAACCAGACGAGACGGGCTGGAGGGCGGAGGGCGGAGGGCGGAGAGCAGAGAGCGGGAACAAACTCCAATCTCCAGACAGAGGAGCTGTTCTGTGAGAATGTGTCCATCTGCAGCATACGCTGGACCCCGCCCAAAAGAAACAGACAAAATTAAACCACAGCAAGACAGCCAAGCTCCATGTTTAAAGTACTCACAAACAGAGAATTACTGTGTTATACCGTCTGTAAAGCTCTGAGAAATGGCTAATAATGCTGTCTAAATCCTACCACAATACAGCCAATGGTCTTGCTAAACAGTCTGTTGTCATGTACTGTAATAATACACTATTGTTGAGTATCTATCATAGAGCAAAAATGTGATTATATAGGGTGTTTCTGGTCTGGACATACTGTAGATTGCATTTCAGCTCAGACTTTTGATCTTGATCTCTAGGACTTGTTGGGGGTATACATTTACTCTGGCAGGTGGTGACTTTTTCTCTTCAACCACCCAGCAGCACCATATGTACAAACCACCCAGCAGCACCATATGTACAAACCACCCAGCAGCACCGTATGTACATCCTGTCCCAGAGCAAACCACCCAGCAGCACCATATGTACAAACCACCCAGCAGCACCGTATGTACAAACCACCCAGCAGCACCATATGTACAAACCACCCAGCAGCACCGTATGTACAAACCACCCAGCAGCACCATATGTATAAACCACCCAGCAGCACCGTACGTACAAACCACCCAGCAGCACCATATGTATAAACCACCCAGCAGCACCGTATGTACAAACCACCCAGCAGCACCGTATGTACAAACCACCCAGCAGCACCATATGTACAAACTACCCAGCAGCACCATATGTACAAACCACCCAGCAGCACCATATGTACAAACCACCCAGCAGCACCATATGTATAAACCACCCAGCAGCACCGTATGTACAAACCACCCAGCAGCACCATATGTACAAACTACCCAGCAGCACCATATGTACAAACCACCCAGCAGCACCATATGTACAAACCACCCAGCAGCACCATATGTACAAACCACCCAGCAGCACCGTATGTACAAACCACCCAGCAGCACCATATGTACAAACCACCCAGCAGCACCATATGTACAAACCACCCAGCAGCACCATGTACAAACCACCCAGCAGCACCGTATGTATAAACCACCCAGCAGCACCGTATTGTGACAGCCCTGAATTATTCTGAACCGTCTCAGTGCAGCTCCTTCCAATAGGGCGCTTTCTCTTTAATTCCCTATTAAATAGCCAGCATCAGCTGCGCAAAAGTGGGGTTGTGATGGAGACGTGAATGAGGATGTGTTCAACCCTCAGTGCCGAAGCTTCTCTATTCCGTTTGTTTTGTTGCCTAAGAGAGTTTACCCAGGATCGGATCCACTCTTTGCGTCCGTGGACTACACCTCTCCGTTCTTCGTGGCCTTTCTCCGCTGGAGATCTATTGGCGGATTGGATTGTCTGACTGACCGACTGACTACCACCTTTTTGTATACGGTATTTCATTTGTTTTGATGTGATGTATACTGTGATTTATGTAGTTAGTTGTAGTTGAGGACTTAGTAAGAGTTGATACGCTTTAAAGTTCTGTGGTAAAATAATTGTTATATTGATTGTATGTTTAATACTGGGTTTACGCTACACGGAATGAACAGACAAACATTGCGTGACAAAAGTCACTTGAGTTCACTGAACTCCTTTACCGGGCTGGACTCTTTTTAGGCCCGAGGTACAGGACATTTCTGGAGGAACCAGAACTCATTGTGATATTATTATATGTGTGTAATCATTGTTGTTGCTAATACAACCCACGCAAAAGAATATAGTTGTTTTTGAAGTTCTTTCCAATGTTTTAAGGGTTTATGAAAAGTTTATTTCCATCCTGACTTTTACATAAGTCCTTTGTATTGGTGTAGACTTGACGGACCAGATGGGACTCATTCCCACCCAAAATAAAAGGAGAAACCAATGTTTTCTCTGGTAGGCACAACCTACCTGGCACCCCTATAAAAAATAACCTCAAGTCAAAACCGTTACATAAAAAATGGCACCCCAGATGGGACAGCTCAACATTGAGAACTAACCAAAGCAAATCTTTTGTGTGGAATTAAAACAATGGATTCACCCCAAGATAATGTGCTCATCCATGTCATACCTGTCAATGGGAATACACAGGGCCATTCTGACCAAGCTGACAATACAAATCTTAAGGTGAATGGAGATAATGGAGTTGATTTGGGCCAGAGCCCTGGGAATCTCAATGCTCGGTCTGGACCACAGGCCACAGGAGGTCTAACCAGTTACTCACTTATTGACATGGATCTGTGTGGAAGTACTGAGCTAGCCCTCCCTCTGACACCCAACCTTCCTCCATTGTCTGGTTTATCTCCAGAGGTTGTAGTCCTACAACTTCAAGGTGACATCCTTGATATTCGTCGGACTCAACAAAATCTCCAAACTCTTATCCACCATAATTTCAAATGTCTGAGGGAAGAGCAACAACAGAGTGCCATGGAATTCAAAAACTCACTGAGCACTCTAACCCACATGCTGACAGAGCTCAGTGAGAGTGGAAGACGGGAAATGACTGGTGCCATGGACAGGCAGTTTGACTACCAACGAAACCAACTCACTGCCACTCTCCAATGGCGCCTGCAACATCACCACACTGAGGTCCTCAAGGACGTTAATTCTGTTTTTTCTCCCATGGTTGACACTGTAGACCACTTGCAGACAGAACTCTCTAATTGTGTTAAAATGTTGGATGACGTGTCTGTGGACATGGCCTCCATTAGGCACAACTCCTTACACAGAGTTTCCCTGGTGTCCACTTCTGTTCAGACCACTGAGGGCCAAGCTGGCACCTCTGAACAGCCAAGACAAGGCCATGCTGCAGCCACTCCTTGCAGGATGCAATCTACCATGCATCCTGGTGTTCATTTTCATTGTCCGATAACACCCTCCCCCTCTACTTCCTCAATCCCTCCTAGCTCGTTTGTTCATGGTGATTTGAGTAGACGTCATGTGGGGGCGATGCCCATTAAATTGCAATTTCCCACCTTTGGGAAAAAAGATGACAGTCCTGATCCGCTAATGTATCTAGAAAGATGTGACTTTCTTGCCCTCAATCCCCTGGCTGACGAAGAACTCCTTGCCACATTGAGGAATGTGTTGCATGGGACAGCTCGAGACTGGTGGGATATTGCACGTCTCACCACTACCTCCTGGGCTGACTTTGAGGCCAAGTTTTCCTCTGCATTTCTGTCTGAGGACTACACAGATGAATTGGCAGACAGAGTCAGAAATCGAGTACAAAGAGAGAAAGAGAGTATCCGTGACTTTGCATACGGTTACCACTCCCTGTGCAGAAGGTGGAAACCTGGCATTGAGGAGGAATGGTCATTAAATTGATCTTGAAGAACATCAACCCACTACTAGCCAGTCAACTCCGAGAACGAGTCACCACTGTCGATGGACTGGTTCGCTTGGGACAGCAGTTTGAGAAGGACAGAGAATGCCAACAGCAATATGACCAGAGAAAGAAACAGACACCCAAACAGTTACCCAAGACAGACCATCAACAACAGCTAAAGTCTCCAGCCAAGACCCCTCTCATGTTCTGTTGGAGATGTAGCCAAAAGGGACATTCTTCAGCTACATGTCCAAGACCGTATCAAGTAAACCCTTCCAGAAACCACAAATCACAACAGGCCAACACACCTAACTCTCTTCGCAGGAATGACCATCCTACTCTGGGTGCTTTAACCAGAGCGGAAACTCCAAGAGTCACTGCCTACGCCCCCCCCATCGACATCCCCTTCCTTTCAGTTAATACCGCACCAATCAGAAGCTACAAAGTTACATGATTGGGGTTCAAATGTGGCACTCTTCTCTGCCGTTGCTCCGGTACCACTAACCCTTGATAATCCTTCTGACGATCTCCTTTTACAGGCTGTGAGAAGAGCTCAGCTGGAACAGCCAGAGGAGTTAAGGCTGTTGGAACAGCTGCAGAATAATGCTGATGTATGTACTTCAAAGCTAGGACGCACCGGGCTCCTGAAGCACAAAATATTCCTTACACAGGAAATGCCGATCAAGCAAAAGCCATATCGTTTGTCCCCAGCGAAGCTAATCATCCAAAAGGGACTCATTAATGATATGTTAACACAAGATATAATAGAACGTTCCTCCTCTCCCTGGGCTGCTCCTGTTGTCCTCATCCCAAAAAAGACTGGTGGTCTTAGATTTTGTGTGGACTATAGGAAGACCAACAATGTTTCCCAGACTGATGCCTATCCTCTTCCTACCATCCACGAGATCCTGGAGTCATTGTCTGGCGCTGTTGTGTTCACTACCCTTGACCTCAATAGTGGTTATTGGCAGGTTGAGATGGACCAGGAAAGCAAGGACAAGACTGCTTTTGTCTGTGCTGAGGGCTTGTTTTCCTTTTAAGGTGATGCCCTTTGGATTAAAGAATGCCCCTGCCACTTTCCAAAGACTCATGGAGATTGCGTTAGGTGAGCTCAAAGGGAAGATCTGTTTCGTCTACCTGGACGATATAATTATCTACTCTCAGAACAGAGAAAGACACTTTCAAGATCTTCAAGCAGTGTTGGACAAGCTAAGAGAAGCTGGTCTGACCTTGAATATGAAGAAGAGCAACTTCTGCCAAACCTCCCTGAAGTTCCTTGGGCATATTGTGTCTTTTTTGACGGCATTCATGTGGATCCTGAAAAGACTAAGGCTGTACAAGACTTCCCTGTGCCAACCACACTCAAGGCCCTTCAACGGTTCCTTGGTATGGCTGGATGGTACCATCGGTTTGTGTCGAACTTCTCCCAGGTGGCAGAACCCCTCAACGCGTTGAAGCGAAAAGGAGTGAAATTCCAATGGACGGCAGAGTGCCAGACCTCCTTTGAAACCCTGAAACGACACCTCGTCACACCTCCCATTTTAGGTCATCCCAACTTTGATTGCCCTTTTGTTGTTTACACTGATGCAAGTGATGTTGGACTTGGTGCTGTCCTAGTCCAACAGACTGGACTTGGCACTGAAGAAGTGCTAGCGTTCGCCAGTCGGACATTGAATGGAGCAGAACAGAACTACTCCACAACCGAGCAAGAGTGCCTTGCAGTTGTCTGGGCTTTGGAAAAGTGGAGGTACTACCTGGAGGGAAGACACTTCACTGTGGTCACTGACCATTCCTCCCTTGTGTGGGTGTTCAAGACCAACAAACCAAGTACCAGACTCATAAGATGGGCTCTACGGTTGCAAGAGTTCACCTTTGCAGTAGAATACAGGAAAGGAAAATACAACACTGTTCCAGATGCCTTGTCCAGAGCTCCTGCTTGTGATAATGGTGGCCCTCATCTTACATGTGCTACTGTCCTGTCAAGCAGTCAAGACTCGCCCAAAACGGACTTTCCCATCTCTGATGAGGAAATGATGATCCAGAAGTACAGGCTTTGTACCAGACTATCCTGGAAGATGGAGAAAAGATGGTCAATCCTACCACAAAGCTGACCATCATTGAAGACAAAGTCTACCGTGTTGTACAACTACCTCACAGAACACTCTACCAAATGTACATACCTGAAACTCTACGCCTTCAACTGCTTCAACATTTCCATGAAGACCCATTAGCTGGTCATTTGGGCAGGTTCAAAACCTACAAGCGGTTGCAAGCGTTACTGTACTGGCCAAATCTGGGCATGGATGTGAAGTCGCACATCCGAAACTGTCAGGTTTGTCAAATGTACAAACCAGAAGGTAGAAAGCCTGCTGGCAAGTTGCAGCAAACGGTGGTTACCCGACCTTGGGAAATGTTAGGAGTGGATTTGATGGGTCCATTTCCTAGAAGCTCCAATCAGAATGTGTACATGCTTGTTTTTGTTGATTATTATTCAAAGTGGGTGGAGCTATTTTCCCTGCGTCAGGCCACAGCAAGGACCGTCTCTAACATCCTTACGAAAGAGATCCTGACTCGCTGGGGAGTGCCTGATTACATCCTGTCTGATCGAGGTTCCCAATTTGTCTCTGATCTCTTTGAGGAGACCTGCCAAAGATGGAACCTGAGACAGAAGTTGACCACGGCCTATCACCCACAGACCAATCTCACTGAGAGAGTAAATCGAACCTTGAAGACGATGATTGCTTCCTATGTAGGGACCCAGCACAAACACTGGGACAAGCACCTTCACGAGTTTCGATTTGCCCTGAATTCTGCTGTGCAAGAGTCCACTGGAGTCACACCTGCAGAGCTGAACCTAAGTCGTCCTCTCCGAGGACCCTTGGATATGGTGCTACAGCCCCAGCAGCTTACTCCAGACGCTGCTTGCTATGACCAGGTAGTCCATCTCCACGACTTGAGAGCTCTTGTCTCAAAGAACACGATCCAGGCTCGACTCAAGCAGAAGAGAAATTATGATAAGAACAGACGAGACATGCAGTTCCAGCTTCGTGATCGGGTGTGGCTTCGCTCTCATCCTTACTCGAAAGCTGAACAATTCTTCTCTGCCAAGCTCGCTCCTAAATGGCAAGGACCATATAGGATTGTGGAGCAGATGGGCCCTTTGAACTACCGAGTGGTGAAAGAGGACACAGGTGAAGATATGCGCGTTGTCCATGTCTCACGCCTTAAGGCCTGTTACCCTCGGCTGAGGAATTGGAGGCGATTGAGAGCCGCAAGGTCCTGGATATCTTTGAAGAGGAAAGTGAGGAGACTTTTCTTGGATTCCCAGACCCAGAAGTCTCACACCTTAAGGCCTGTGACCCCTCAGCTGAGGAGCGTGAGCTCCAAAAAGTCATGAATATTTTTGGAGAGGAAAGCGATGAGAGACTTTCTCGGTTTCCCGACCAAGATGTGCCTTCCAGGGCAATGGTCGGCTTTTTCCAGGGGAGGGGGTGTGTGACGGTCCTGAATTATTCTGAACCGTCTCAGTGCAGCTCCTTCCAATAGGGCGCTTTCCCTTTAATTCCCTATTAAATAGCCAGCATCAGCTGCGCAAAAGTGGGGTTGTGATGGAGACGTGAATGAGGATGTGTTCAACCCTCAGTGCCGAAGCTTCTCTATTCCGTTTGTTTTGTTGCCTAAGAGAGTTTACCCAGGATCGGATCCACTCTTTGCGTCCGTGGACTACACCTCTCCGTTCTTCGTGGCCTTTCTCCGCTGGAGATCTATTGGCGGATTGGATTGTCTGACTGACCGACTGACTACCACCTTTTTGTATACGGTATTTCATTTGTTTTGATGTGATGTATACTGTGATTTATGTAGTTAGTTGTAGTTGAGGACTTAGTAAGAGTTGATACGCTTTAAAGTTCTGTGGTAAAATAATTGTTATATTGATTGTATGTTTAATACTGGGTTTACGCTACACGGAATGAACGGACAAACATTGCGTGACAAAAGTCACTTGAGTTCACTGAACTCCTTTACCGGGCTGGACTCTTTTTAGGCCCGAGGTACAGGACATTTCTGGAGGAACCAGAACTCATTGTGATATTATTATATGTGTGTAATCATTGTTGTTGCTAATACAACCCACGCAAAAGAATATAGTTGTTTTTGAAGTTCTTTACAATGTTTTAAGGGTTTATGAAAAGTTTATTTCCATCCTGACTTTTACATAAGTCCTTTGTATTGGTGTAGACTTGACGGACCAGATGGGACTCATTCCCACCCAAACTAAAAGGAGAAACCAATGTTTTCTCTGGTAGGCACAACCTACCTGGCACCCCTATAAATAATAACCTCAAGTCAAAACTGTTACAGTATGTACAAACCACCCAGCAGCACCATATGTACAAACCACCCAGCAGCACCGTATGTACAAACCACTCAGCAGCTTTCTAACAACTGCTTACCTCTCTTTCTCTCTTTTAGGTGAAATATGTCACCGGAAATGTGCCTATCAATCATGTTTCCTGTCCTGTGTCCTGTTGAACCATTATTCAGATATTAGTTTATATCAGTGAAGTGTTTGATGACAGGAGAAGAATTGTGTATTGCCTAATAGTTTCGGTTAGAGGGAGAACGCAATGACCACAACAGAGACTCTTTCTCATTCTCCTATTCCTCTGCAAATAGCGATGAATGCAAGGTGAATGTGAGAAACAGGAACATCATGTTAGTGTGTGTGAGTGTGCGTGTGTGTGCGCGTGCGTGTGTGTGCGCGTGCGTGTGTGCGCGCGTGCGTGTGTGCGTGCGCTCCAACCTAGTTGTATCCCCATGAGGTTAGTTACATACATGACCTCAGTGTGATTGTCTGTGGTCTATGTGGTCACCACTGTTGAGTTTTTCCAAATCCATAAGATACATGAGACTGTTGGCTGTGAGAACCACCTTCCCTCTTCCCCATACCCACCACCACACCCCTTTCTCAAGTAGTAGAACCGCTTGCTGACACAAAATAAGAAACAACATGAATCATTCTCCAGGATAAACAAACACTAATGGCAAAGGTTTTTTAGCTTCTGGTTAGCTGTGATCTTCGATATGATAAGAGACTGCCATCTAGTGGTTATAGACACACAACTACAATGACGGAGGACATGACTCTGAACCAGGAGAACTATTGTATTGTTCATCTACAGCAGTATACTGTACAATATGTACATTACCTGTGTGTGCGTGTCTGTGTGTGTGCTCACTCGCTCGTGCATGTACAAGTGTGTGTGTGCCAGGGTCGGAGTTGTGGGCTGCCACTAGTGGGCCTGGCCCGCCCTACCATACCTCCTTGCCCGTCCAAATAAAATATTGAAATATTGATAATTTATTTGACCATGATGCATGCCGACAAAGAAGCCTCAATCTCAGATAACATTTCAGAGCGAGCGAAACAGCGCCCCTCTGTCTCTGTATGTGTAGACCATATATCTGATGCTGTCTGGACAAAATGAGCATGGCATGTCATACATTTTCTGGCCAGACAGCCTTAGATACATGGGCTAGATGTAATAATACAGAGGGGCGCTGTTTTGCTCCCTCCTTTCAGCAGAGAGGACGAGGCGAAGCAAGAGGGCCCACTCTCGCAAAAATCTGTCCTGAATAAGCCCAATGACTTTCTATGGGTATATTATACAGAAAAACGGGACGCCTATAGAAATCAAATGCCCATCCAACTGATTCCTTCGGGCGCTGGCTCTGGTGTGTGCGTGCTTGTTTGTGCACCTGGGTACTCGTGTGCCTGTGAGTGAAGTGCAGGGAATGTAAGCATATATTACTTCATGCAACAGGGCTGGAATTTATCCTAGGAACAGCATCATCAGATAATATTGAAAGGTCTCTTGACTGAAAATATTTACACTGTATTATCCCCTAATGCATTACACAATCTGTTATAATTCCTCCACAATCTCTTCCCCCCACCCATAATAAAATTAAAAAAACATAAACCACCCAGCACAGCCAGGTCCATACTTTCATAACACATCTGACTTCTGTGTTTAATTCATCAGTTCCAAGCAACAGTTGCATGCTGGAGCTGCCATCATTCAGAACCCTCTCATTCAACCTTTCTACTAACCATTCCCAGATGACTATAGTATGATGTCAGGCAGTTTGACTCCTGTTAGACGTTGCCTTGGCTTGATGCGGGTGATAAAGCCCAGGCTATTTTTGTTCTGGGCACAGCCGTTCATATCACCCCCACGCACATAGTTACAGGATCTATCTTCATTCAGTCACATGATAACATGATAACAGCCAGTCAGCCAGCAGCTGCAGTTTATGATGGAGAGCTTCCTCAACCACACAGGAGGTGCTGGCTGGATCTGCTTGTTGAGGAGAGGAGGGAGGAGGAAAGGAGGAGGGCTAACTCCTACTTGGGAAGTGCAGGAATGTTTATTTTCCCATGACTCAGCAGCGAGAGTGAGGTCCATTTCCTGAAACCATGTGATTAATCCGAAGGGGAACGGGTGGGGGGGACTGTAATATCCTGTCCCTCAACAGCCATCACTACCCCCCCTCCCCAACCCCTCCTCATGTAAAGCTGGAGATCCAGGCCATGGTTCTATAGAACTGGTAGGAAAGAGGGGGGGGCATAATAAGAGAAGAGAGGGGAAGACTAGAAGCAAAGAGAAAGGGGGAAAGGGTGAAAGAGCCTCTGATACATCAAGCCAATGCTTACCTCATGCTGATGTGCCAGACATTTATTCACATTCAGGGCTGGCTCCAGAATGATTCAGTTGGAAGGGAATTTGATTTCTATAGGCCGGCCTGTTTATTTTACGGGACTTCCTGTGAGCAAACGCTTGCTAATGGGTGTTATCAGAGGCGATTTTAGCATGTAAATCTTGGTGGGGAAAACACTAAACAATACATTAATTGCACTCTAATGATGACAAACGGTGCCCACAAACTGTTAGGGCCTACATAAAGCTGTCCCAACATCTTACCACTGCTACACTTGGCTCTCAGCGGAGCCTTGTCTGGCAGCGAAACAGTTCATTCAGCCTCATTTACTGCCTTTAAAAAACATAGCTGATATGGCTGACTTGCTTAAACAAATGTGGTTTCTAATGACAATTGAGATGTACAAACTATGGGGACGTCAAGCAGATAAGCGGCAATCCGTAATTTCGATTAAGACAATGAGCGAGCTAGGACGTACGTAATGTTAATCAATATACAGTGGGGCAAAAAAGTATTTAGTCAGCCACCAATTGTGCAAGTTCTCCCACTTAAAAAGATGAGAGAGGCCTGTAATTTTCATCATAGGTACACTTCAACTATGACAGACAAAATGAGAAAAAAAATCCATAAAATCACATTGTAGGATTTTTAATGAATTTATTTGCAAATTATGGTGGAAAATAAGTTGTCTATATAATTTCTCTTCATATGACAAGGAATAGATTGCCAATAGATTGTCGACTTGATTCATGATGATGAATGCTAGCTAAGATTGTGGAAGTATGATGTTGACATGATCAGTCCAATCAAAGCTACTGTACATATAACGTGATTTGACATAATTTTATCTGTGGCCAATGACCTTTAGCCTTCTTGAATGGGCACTTCTATGGCAGCAGCCGAAGGGATAGAATTTTCAATGTCTCCTCTGTCTCCCCAATGTATCCCTGGTGTATTTATACCTGTGTTTTCTGTTTGTCTGTTGCGAGTTCATCTTGTCTTGTCAGGTCTTCCCGGAGTGTTTTCCAGTCTTCCTTTTTCCCGGTTCTGACCATTCTGCCTGACCTGACCCCAAGCCTGCCTGCCGTCCTGTACCTCTCTGACTCTGACCTGATTATGAACCTCTGCCTGCTCTGACCCCAAGCCTGCCTGCCGTCCTGTACTGGACTCCATACGATGGCAGAATGCCATGACCAGCAGACTCAGACCAGCTCCACAATGATGTCTCCCAGGAAAGAGCCACCATTGGATGACACAAGGAGTTATGGAGGGCTCCATACCCTGGCAGAATGCCATGACCAGTCGTCAATACATTGCTGGAGCAATACCACAGATTCCCTACTAGGCAGCGGGCCACACCAGTAATCCCCAAGACTCTCAGCAACCCTGCCAACAGTGGCGTTTCTTCCCAGCCTACCTCAATTTCCCAAGAACCCTGCTTACCTCCTCCAGAGTGCTATGCTGAAGACTCTGGGACCTGCTGGGCCTTTCTCTCCCAGTGCTCCCTCATCTTTGAGTTGCAGCCTTCTTCGTTCCCCGTTGTCTGGGAGAGAGGCTGCTCGTAAGCTGCTCCAGCTACGTCAAGACTCCCATAGTGTGGCAGACTACGCTGTGGATTTTCTCACATTGGCGGCAGAGAGTGCCTGGAACCCGGAAATATTGTTCGACATGTTCCTTCATGGATTATCAGAGGTGATCGAAGATGAGCTCGTAGCCTGGGAGCTGCCCATGGACCTTGTCTCCCTCATAGCCTTGATCAACGGGAGGCTATGAGAACGTAGGAGGGAGAGGGAATCTGAGCCCTGTGGCTCTCACTCACCCTCGATTCCCACCTCGCCTCCGAGGAATCCAGGAGACCCCCGAAGTCTACATGTTCAAGTGAACCCGATGTCACCTGAGTTCTCTCGGGAATCACAGAGGGCTGCCAACTCGCCTCCTTCGGGGCCCATGCAACTGGGCAGGGCTAGATTGTCTCCAGCTGAGCGCGAACGCAGACTTAACAGGATGGATCCAGAAAGATGGACATACAGGAAATCATTCAATTATAGGATTTAGGGTGGGTCTCAATTCAGAATTTTGGAATTGACTCCCATTCAACTCATGAGTTGAAATTCGAATTGAATTAGCCACAACCCACAGGATGTAGAATTAGAGTTTGAGTGACAGGGAGTAGTATTTAATTCAGTGCAATTCAAAGAAATTCTACTGCCTGTCACGATGTTCGTAATAATGATGGTCGGACCAAGGCGCAGCATACGTAGAGTTCCACATACTTTTAACGAATAAAGTGAAACTTAAGCAATTACAAAACAATAAAGAATAAACGAACCTGACGACAATGCTGTGCTAACAGGCAACTAAACATAAACAATATCCCATAACCCACAGGTGGAAAAAATTCTACTTAAGTATGATCCCCAATTAGAGACAACGATAACCAGCTGCCTCTAATTGGGAATCATACAAATCACCAACATAGAAAATCAAACCTAGAACCCCACATGGAAAATATAAACTAGAACAAAAGACCCTAGTCACACCCTGACCTACTCTACCATAGAAAATACAGGTTTTCTATGGTCAGGATGTGACAGTGCCATAGTACATGAGAGAGTTTTATTGAATCTAACAGGTCACACTTCCTGATACCAAAGAATATATCACTCACTTCCTCTGAAAACAATGTTAATTTACTCCTTAGTGATATGAATAGTCAATTATATTTTCTGGACAAGCAATGCAGTTACTGTATATTAGACCACACCTTATACAGTGCTTTTAGAAAGTATTCACAGCCCTTGACATTTAAACACATTTTGTTGTGTTACAGCCTGAATTTACACATATGTTTATCTGTAAGTTCACTCAGTCGAGTAGTTTTCCAATGCCTCGCAAAGAACGGCACCTAGTGATAGATGCGTAAAAAAAAAGAAGCAGACACTGAATATCCCTTTGAGCATGGTGAAGTTATCAATTACGTTTAGGATGGTTTTTAATGGTTAATAAAATATATACTAAATAAAAACACACTAAATGTAAATAACAATAACGAGACTATATACAGGGGGTACCGGTACTGAGGGGTACAGGTTAATCGTCACTACAAATATACAGGCGTTCTTCCTAACTCAGTTGCCGGAGAGGAGCGAAACCGCACAAGGATTTCACCATCAGGCCAATGGTGATTTTATAACAGTTACGGAGTTTAATGGCTGTGATAGGAGAAAACTGAGGATGGATCAACGACATAGTTAATCCACAATACTAACCTGCATGACAGAGTGAAATAAGGAAGGGGGAGATCACAAACTTCAATTCTTCCCAGTCTGATATTGACATGCAAGTGGTAGGTCACATTTTGAAATAAAGCATTTTGTGTGTATGGTACCTGTTACCATGGATGTTATTGCTGTAAGAGCAAGTTAGCTAGCATACTCTAATTGTAGTGGTCACATTAGCTCCCTGCTAATTCACAGTTATTTCCATGCTAACAGACAACTCACGAATCTACAGCCATCAACATACTGTTATCCTGCACATCTAATGTGGTTCCTTGTGTCTATCGTGAGGTACTTACATTAATTGTATTTTGTACTATTTTTGTTATTGTTATGACGTTTGATTACAAAATACCCAGTCTGATATTGACATGCAAGAGGCAAATCACGAATCTACAGCCATCAACATACTGTTGTTGCTACACACCTGAGTTGCTTCAATCAACTGGGATTGCTGGCTGGACAGGCCTTTTTTTTTAAACACAACACAAGAGAGTTACGAAGTGTGATGACATCTGTTACATATGTATATCACAACATGTTTGATGTTGATGTCAAAGATCTAACCCTAACCTTAATAGAAGAGGTATTTGGATTTAATTGAATTTCACTGAATTAAATTTTCCTTTTCCTTTCATTCAAATTCTGTATCCTGTTGACTACTTTAAAAAAAAAAATATATATATATATATATATATATAAGTACTTTTTAGCAGACACTCTTATCCAGAGCAACTGGGCTTAAGTGACCCAGATACAAATAAGAGCAGGAGGAGAGCTGTATCCTCCGTCAGTGTCATCAACTATCACTAGACTGTTTCTGCTGCTCTTGACTCAACTCCTGATTAGACTCTGGTTGGAGGAGACTTGTTGTGCGCCATGGCTCCTGTCCTTAAAATATCCTTGTAAAGTAGACATTTCCTGTCTGTTATCTGGTTCCTGCCTGTTTTTTTGCTTTGCTTATTTTCCTTAAGTACCTTGACCATTGTTCATTAGAGTGTAGAATGTTCCCCACCCATCTATTTGCTGTACAGTGTTGAATGGTTTTTCTTTTAAGATTACTGGAAAAGTGGAAGTAACGTTGATAACGAGTTTTAAGTATCCCGACTGGGAACTCTATGATTGAGGAATTAACAACCACGGCCACCCAAATAACAGTGGATATGGGGAGTAATGGCTAAACCCTTCTGGAGTATGACTCTAGTATACTGTATGATAAAAAAACACACCTAGTTATCAGCATGTGATACGAGTATTCTTAAAAGTTCAGACAGAACCAAGTTTATGCTTTATGGCTGCATTTACACAGGCAGCCCAATTCTGATTTTTTTGGCCCAATTATTGTCAAAAAGCTGATCTGATTGCTCAAAAGACCCACTAGTGGAAAAAAATCAGAATTGGTCTGCCTGTGTTAACGCAGCCAAAAAATCTTTAATTTATAATACTCAAACATTGTGCTGGCTAACATTATGCTCTCCTTGAGTGATTTTTCCCTGAATTACTCCTCATGATGATTGGCAAACAAAGAACAGCAACATCTGGATAGCTGGATCCTTCCCAGAACAGTTTGTATGGAATTAGAGTATACCTTCCCTCAGAGCACATACAGTACGTAGTCCAGATTGGACCCAATCAGGGAAAACAAGTGACTGGTTTTGGCCAGGAAAGTTTGTTAACTTACATAAGCACTGAGTGGCGTGTGACAGAGAAAGATGTATCAGGAGAAAACGTTTACATCATTGTAAAATAGGGACCTTGTAGCAGGTGTAAGAGCAGAAGAGTTTCAGGAGTCAGACAGAATCTGGTGCATCTGGTGTTGACTTTTATTTACAAAAGGGGATGGTGGTTCAGATGTGCAATTGTATTTTATAAATATCAATATTTACAAAAAAAACAACAAAAAAAAGTTTATTTCCAAACCTCACAATTTAACTGGCCAGTGAAAATAAAATGCCATATTGGAGCAGACAAACCTGTCTAGTCCATAAGACTCAGGTTGGGGGTATGTCAGGCTCACGTCAGCCTCCCCTCACTATTACCAAGACGAATCTGGCGGAGAACCTCAAAACAGCCGTTTGTGCTCTCCCTAGGACATACCAATGTCAAATGACATTTACAGGTTAACTTTTTTTGTAACAAAATCATTTTTAAAAATGTTAATGGTAATCATGTTAACTTTGAATAAGAATATGGCAATGTGAAACTTGTAGGCCTACTGGACATTCATGTATGTGTAACAGTATAACTTTAGACCGTCCCCTCGCCCATACCCGGGCGCGAACCAGGGACCCTCTACACACATCAACAACAGTCACCCACGAAGCATTGTTACCCACCGCTCCACAAAAGCCGCGGCCCTTGCAGAGCAAGGGGAACTACTACTTCAAGGTCTCAGAGCAAGTGACGTCACCGATTGAAACGCTATTTAGCGCGTACCACCGCTAACTAAGCTAGCCATTTGACATCCGTTACACTCACCCCCCTTTTGACTTCCTCCTTTTCCGCAGCAACCAGTGATCCGGGTCACGGCACCAATGTAACAGTATAACTATAGACCGTCCCCTCGCCCATACCCGGGCGCGAACCAGGGACCCTCTGCACACATCAACAACAGTCACCCACGAAGCATCGTTACCCATCGCTCCACAAAAGCCGCGGCCCTTGCAGAGCAAGGGGAACTACTACTTCAAGGTCTCAGAGCAAGTGACGTCACCGATTGAAACACTATTTAGCGCGTACCACCGCTAACTAAGCTAGCCGTTTCACATCCGTTACATATGTGACTGATTTGAGCTAAGATTAGCTGATATCGATCACACCATTGCAGATGATCGAGACTGCAGTTCTGTTGTCATCATGAATCATTATTGCCTGGCTACCCAAACTCTTTGCTCCAGTCAAATGATACGCCTACAGACGTTAGTTTCTTCTCTGTTATTAGTCTGGA
The DNA here is from genome assembly GCF_018296145.1 of Oncorhynchus tshawytscha. NCBI lineage: Eukaryota > Metazoa > Chordata > Actinopteri > Salmoniformes > Salmonidae > Oncorhynchus > Oncorhynchus tshawytscha. Next base: position 12,307,454 of record NC_056455.1, on the reverse strand, counting down.
TCTGAGTACCTCCCCAACGATTTCTAGAATGCTATCACATTCGAACCGTTCCAGAAACCAATGGGTTGAGCCAGAGTTGTAACACACGTGGGCAAAGCGGCGTTTTGAAAATTCTGTATGTAGTACTATATGTAGCAAACAGAGCAGCGGAATAATTCAGTTTGAGTCTTCAGACAAGAATCATTATGGAAGTAGTCCTCTGGGCAGCCATCGTTCTGCAACCTGGTCTCAGAGCATTTCCTATCATTCTCTATGTAAATCCGAGACACTCCATGCTATGTTATGTTTCGTATGGTAAGTATTCATTTGTGGATGTCCATCATCCATCTCGTATGATAGGTTACAAGTTACAATTTGTTTGATATGTTACGAATTGCAATTCCAACCCAATGTTAGCTGGATGGCTAGGCAGCTAACACTAACATTGGCTAGCTCTACAGGTTAGGGCTTAAGGTTAGGGTCAAGGTTAGGAGTTAGGTTAAAGGGTTAAAGTTAGGGGAAGGGTTAATTAATATGCTAAAAAGAAGTAAGTTGATGCAAAGTTGCTAATTAGCTAAAGTTTTCTGTGATGAGATTCGAACGAACAACCTTTGGGTTGCTAGACGTTCACGTTATACGCCCACCTACCATCCTTTCATTTTTGTCATAAGTAACCTACAATCTTATGTAACCGTACCAAACATAACATATCATACTAATTTGAGTGTCCTGGATTTGACGTTAACTGTGTTACGTCTAGTCTATGAGACCAGTCTGGGTCAGCTGACAAGTCAGGGTTGTTTTTATCTTTCTAAAACTCAGGACTAAACGCAGAGCATGTGCAGACTTGGTTGCAAGTGTGTGTTCTGAGAATAATATGTGTTTCACAAACCCTGATTAATCCTTGTGGGTGTTTAGTTAGAAACCCCCTTTCAAAAGCTCTCAATAATGTTTGGGAAAGTACCCGCTACCCAGAGTACTCAACCCACTTCCTCATCCACTCACCAGGCCTTATTCTAATTGGCAAGATATGGGAAATGGCTATTAAATTCCAGTATCCCCATGAAGAATGTGTAGACACAGAAGGGCGTTTGTTTAGCTCATGTATTCTACATAATGATATTTCAGAGTGTCAGGGATTAAATGAACAACAACCAGATTGTTTTAATGTGCTCCACAAAATGTAACCATGTTTTACTTGCTATCTTTTACACTTTTAAACAGCTTACTGAACTGTGTTAACAACGAGACTGTTGACTGTACTCAGAAGTGTGAGAAAATACAGTCTGGTCACCAAAGCTGACGTGGTCTTTAGTTTGTCAACAGGGTACAAGGTCACGCCGTCAGTGTCCTGTATCAAGGTGTTACAAAGCTATCAGAAGCTGGCCTTGGAGTGGGACACACACTGACTGTACGCACACACACACACACACACACACACACACACACACACACATGTACACACTGAGAGGCACAGAGAGCAGTGAAACAGTGAGGAGAGAGAAATGGAATGGGATAGGCCTGCAAAAAGGTGAATAGATGAATACACTGTAAGAGGGACACAAGGGACAAGGGGCCACATTCTACATTTCAGAAACAGTGCAAAGAGGGTGCCAACATTTTCCTTTTCCCAATTTCTACCTTCTGGAACACACTGTACTGTTTTCCTCTGTGTTGGTGTATTCATTTGTCTGGTGCGTTCTCTGTTCTTTTTATGTTGCCAGCAGGGATGTACTGTCCTGCAAATGATGCACTGTTGTCACGTGTTCTGGTGTCAATGTTGCTCAAAAAAAAGGACTGAAAGTGTCATGTTAAGGGAAAGTCATGTGTGGGATGAACAGCTACTGTGTTTCAAATCCTCTAGTATATTTGCATTTGTTTGACATGTCGCTCTCTGAAACATCTGAGTACACTGAGGTGCAAACTAGTCCTTTGATCCACAGGAAACTGAAATGTTGTATCCACAGGAAACTGAAACCCAACATGCAACGTGTCAACTCCCTCCAGGTCTCTCTGCTTTAATGTACAGGGGAGCTACAGGATCTCTGGTCAATCAAAACATACACAGGGCTGACAAAGGGCAGCGGGAGGGAAGCTGAGTGTTGGTTTCCTCAGTTACAGTTCTGAAAATATCTGTCCCATTTGACAACTATTTACTTTGCCTTTGACCTTGTTGCTTAGATACGCAGAGCCCCTGTGTGGAGATTAAAGTTTCCTTTTGGCTGGTGGTCAATAACAACATCTTTGATCTATCCATTTACATTGAATACTATTGTTCACATTGAGTGTCTGTGTATGAACTTTCTATAGCGTTTTTGGACATTGACTAGAGACTTTACATGTGGATGCAGGACATATAACACAGACTCAGAATGTCTTGAGAGCACTACAGTATGAGAGCACTATTGAATAGTGAGCGTGTCAGAGACATGATTGGAATTCAAATGCTTGTTTTTGCAACAAGAACACACTGTTTGTTCTTACGGGGAGTCCAGTCCTCCCCTGTATATCACTTTTTCTCTCCTCTCCCTTCACCTCCCCTTTCTCTGACAACTAGTTAGAACAGCCTCTGACCCTAACTCAAGTCTAGAACTGCTTAGAAATAGCAGCAGCTGGAATTTTGTAAATACTTCTCTTGTTCTGATCCCCTGGTATGACTTATCATCACGTATCTTATAAACACAGACAAGACCTGGGCTGATGGATGATGTAGGGCTAAGAAATCATCTAAAAGGCTTGAGCTTTAGCTAAATAATTCCATTGTATTAGTCCAGACTCCTACTGTAACTAGACTGAGGGACCCATTCAGACGAGTAGCAGATACGCCTTTTGATTGGATGGAGCTCTTGAGTTTCATCCCACCTGCACTTGCCCACCTGTGGGTTGCTATAAAGCCTGTATAGTGTATAAGATAGTGAGGCATTTCTGTGTTCTCAACATCTCTATTCTAACTAAATATCAGTCTAAGTCAACAGAGATGTTATTTGTGGATGGAGCCATCCCACCGCCCACTACCTCCCCCTCATCTGATGACTTATTATATCATCACCACTTCACCACTCAGTTCTGCATCCACTCTACCAGAGCACACATCACATGACCAAGATATTTAGTACTTTCCACAAGTCTCATAAATAGACAGGAAACTGCAGAGAGAAACTGGAAATAACAGGTCATTCTAGAATGCACAGAGATTCCGCCCTACTGCGCTAATGTCAACACTATGAAAAATTATAATAAAACTATGAATATAAATATTGTGAAATTAAATAGATGCAATCAATTGAGCGACTGTTCCCCTGAAATAAATAATATGCACAACAAAATTAAAAGACAAATGACTTATTATGTAAATGTGATGGAACTGTTAATGTTGTTTGAAATGGAAGAACACAAACACTGCATCACATTGCCTAATGCTGTTGAGTGGGTGTCAATCTGTGAGCTGGTGACCTGAGATGATTAGGCATAAAGCCTTTCAGCAAAAAATTAATATTGCTATTTAAATCTCTATCTTTGTTACATCTGCTCCTGCCACGCCCTCTACTGCTCATCCTGTGTCTCCTTGACTTGCCGCCACTCCCCCAGTACTCTCTCCCTCTCTCTCTCTGTGTGTGTGTGTGATTGTGTGGGCGGAGACAGGTGTGCTGGAGTCAGAGCAGATCCCCACCAGCTGCAACCTGTTCCATAATCAAGACCTTTACAAATACTCAGCCCTGCCACTTCCACACTGCCAGATTGTAATCTCTGCTCAGTCAGTCTACGCTGCTTGCCGTTTGTTGTGCCTGGTTTCCTTGCCTGACGCTGTTTTCCGCTCATCTACAGTTCTGCCTGCTCTGACTCTGGTCCTTGTCTCCAGTTCCACGTCTAGTCATCCTGCTACTCTGTCCTGGATTCCCCACTCTACTACTCCCTTGGATTCCCCTCCAGACCTGCTTACCCTGTCCCAACCCCTCTCGCCTCAACCTCCGCACCTGGTTTCCTGCAACCCACCCGAGCTTCCCCTGGCCTGCACACAATCTTCCCCGTTTTTCAATAAATACCTTGGTCACTTTATCCCAGTCTCCTCGTCTGAGTCTGCTCTTGGGTTCCCCTGTTCCACCCGGTGTAACTATCTTGTCATTTTCCATCAATCTTTTTAGTTCCCTGACTATAGGCATGCCTTGTGATTGGGCTACACACAATCCACAACTAGGCTATAAAAAAAAATAAAAACTATTGATCCTCTTTGACTGAATGATATGCCTACTACTGGTGTTTTCTGAATTGTTTCATTTCTTTCTGAACAGACAAAAATTCTATAATTTTGGCAAATGTATTTCAATTTATCAGTGGTGAAATAAATGATTAAGAGCAACGCTGAGGAGATGACAGTTGCAAGCTCGTATCTATCAGAGCAGAGAGAGGTCACAATGTGAATGTCAAATCTAGTTCTATGAGAGATACAGGCGCGCTTCTCTCTCCGACCACAGGCGTTGGTCTGTAGACCCTACAATGTTTCGCAAACCATAAACCGTGTCGGGCCCAACTCGAATCAATTCTTACTGTAGAATATCAGGCACGTTTTCACATTACGTTTTTTAGGAGGCAGAATTAATACAGAGCAGGCAACTTGAATGAACTCTGATTGCTTTTATTATAATGTTTACATTACAAACAGTGGAAATCATTTTTCATGCGAAGAGAGCTACCGCATCATGGAAAATGGGTTCCGGAATGAAAAAGTCCAAACGAGGTGCCGGGTCCTGTTCCATGGAAATTCCCCAAGTTTATATTGTTAGGTTTCTTGCGCTTGATGGCTGAAATCGTTCGAAGGGGTCTTCCAATAAAGAGCACGTGACTTCTCAGTCTTTCCCGGTCCTGTTCTTGTAATTCAATACAGAGCCAAAATATAATGTGAGACAACTGACCGCTGCGCCTGTTGAAGAGTTGGGCTGTAGTATGCATGTGGGGACTGGACACTTGGACATCAGACACTGACCGCAAGGAATACCTACATTTTTCTACGTCTTTCTGGGAATAAAATATTAGTTTAATATCAAATGTGTGAAATAATATTTAGTCGGATTTTTCTTGGGTTTCCCGTACTTCTCTGGATGGCAGGTACAGTTAGTTTTGTTATACCGGTATTGAAAGATTTACGAATTTCAAGCAGAATAGGAACATTGATAACGCTAAACTATACCAGACATTCCAGTTAAGAGGGGTAAGAACAATTAAAATCCGCAATAACTGGATCGTCTTTCATAGTGCCCAGAGATAAACTAAGAACCAATAAAACGTTTTGGAATAACCAGGAGAGGGCAATGTAGTAGCGAATAAGATCTGTATGCTGGCAGTGAAGATGATGTGACATATGACACAAAATGTATTTTTTTTAAAGTTGTGTCTTAATGGTTATGTCTTTGTCCAATATAAAACGTTCAAAAATGTATTTCCTAGATTTCGATTACTGATTAGCAACTGCCTTCTGAAAAAGGCAACTCATTTGAACCTCTTGTTAGTTTACCATTCATCATTCTAGGCCTAGACATAGGATAATTTTTGTTTAAAGCTACAGTATGTCTGTTTGAGAATGCAAATGAGCTGATTATGGTCTCTGCCATGTGGTCTGACCTGTAGGTGGGCTGGCACATGCCTCCTGTCCTCTTGAGCTCAACCCTCCCAGATTGGTGGTGAGATATGGAGACTCAGTCTCAGTCAACTGCAGCACATCATCCACAGACCACGAGGGGATGGGCTGGGAGGCCACATTCGGAGGTACAGGTTTAGAACCAGATGTCATTGTTGTCACCTGGACTGTGAAGAATTTGACAGACTGGACAATACAACCTAAATGCTACATCACATCAAAAGATGGAAAGCAGTGTTTGGAAACGTTCCCTGTCATTTTATACAGTAAGTTGTTTTTCTTTTGCGTCTTGTAGTGAGTTTGGTCAGTGAAAAAACTATTATTTTGTTCTCACTACATGTAACTATTTTGTCTCTAGAGACTCCAGACAGAGTCTCCATCTCTGTTCTGAACCACTCTGGTCCCATGGTGGAGGGGACACAGTACCAGCTGCAGTGTGACATTCAGAACATCGCTCCTCTACAGAACCTGGTTGTGAAGTGGTACAAAGGGAATAAACCCTTAGATAATGTAATTTACAGTAACATCAGTAAAAGACCAGAGGATGTGTCAGCTACTCTGATGATCAGCCCCAATAGAAATGATGATGGAGCTCAGTATAGATGTAGAGCAGAACTGGACCTGGGACCAGAGGGACCACAACCCCATCCTACAGTGACATCAGAACCTCTCAGCATTACTGTGCACTGTGAGTTTATCAATACTCGATCTTGCCTCTGTACCCCTGACCAGGAGGGAAGTTCTACAACTGTGTACGTTTGAAACTGTCTAAAAGCACCTCCTTTTCTCCTCAGACGCTCCTGAGTTCCTTCCAGGAAATGACACAGTGGAGGTGAGTGCAGGCAGTGATGTGTCTCTGGACTGCAGTGCTGAGGGGAACCCTCCTCCTGAGCTGAGGTGGACCAACAACACTGCAGAGGGAAATGCCAATGAGACCACTGTGGGGCACCTGCGTACTCTCAATATCTCCAGAGTAACAGCTAATGCAACTTACAACTGCACAGTCACAAATAGACTGGGCTCCATCACCAAGCAGATACATGTCTTAGTAGATGTACCTCCACAACAACACCCAACGATGTTCTCCACAGCACCCTCAACTCCAGGAACTATGACCACCCTTCCAGGAACAGCCAAGCCAAAAGGTATTTTCCAGCTCATCTCTGTGCTCACATTATTTAATTCACCCTCACTTATCTCACAAGGCAGAACAGTTTATATTTGATGTGGATTTCACATTGATGTCTTCATTCTTGTATGTTTTTACAGTAGTTACCTTTCCTCTTGAGCTCAACCCTCCCAGAGTGGTGGTGAGATATAGAGACTCAGTCTCAGTAAAATGCAGCACATCATCTACAGACCATGATGGGATGGGCTGGGAGGCCACATTCGGAGGTACAAGTTTAGAACAAGATGTCAACGTTGTCACCTGGACTGTGGAAAACCTTACTGATTGGACAATAGAACCCAAATGCTACATCAATCTCAATGATGGTGAACAACCCTCAATAGTACTTCCAGTCATTCTCTACAGTGAGTATTTTCCTCCTTGTGAAAGGTATGTTTCTATTTAACTGTATATCAGCATTGAGGGTTTTTTACATTGTTGAACCTCATCTACAGAGACTCCAGACAGAGTCTCCATCTCTGTTCTGAACCACTCTGGTCCCATGGTGGAGGGGACACAGTACCAGCTGCAGTGTGACATTCAGAACATCACTCCTCTACAGAACCTGGTTGTGAAGTGGTACAAAGGGAATGAACCCTTAGATAATGTAACTTACAGTAACATCAGTAAAAGACCAGAGGATGTGTCAGCTACTCTGATGATCAGCCCCAGTAAAGATGATAATGGAACTCAGTATAGATGTAGAGCAGAACTGGACCTGGGACCAGAGGGACCACAACCCCATCCTACAGTGACATCAGAACCTCTCAGCATTACTGTGCACTGTGAGTTGCTGAGAACTGTTCATATATACAAACCATGCTAACGTTGTATAACGTTTGATAATATCTTGTCTCGAAGCACATTCCATAATTGCCTAATGTTCTACGGTGAAGTCTCACTCCACTGTCTTTTAATGTTAGAAGAAAATAATCAAACGTACAATTGTGTTTGTTTCTTTCACTGCAGTAATTCATTCAAGAAATGTGTTGTCATATTTTCACCACCCGCCTTGTTACTCCCTCCCTCTCTCTCTCTAAGATAAGCCATGCATCAATGCATCTCGACTGCCAGTGAGGATACCTGTGTTCAGGGGCTATCCTGAGGAGTTAGTGTGTGAGGCTGAGGGTTACCCACAGCCCAGGATAAAGTGGGTCTATGACCCAGCGAAGCATGTCAGTGAGGCGGGAGGCAACCTGACTGTCTTTGAGGCAGGGCTCTACAACTGCACCGCCACCAACGACGTGGCGACGAGCTTCATTGTGGTAGAGATGGTTTTAAATGGTAATGGAACCTTTATTAAACTGTATTAAACCCTTTATTAACCCATTATTTACTGTTTATGTAAGTCTTGTAGGACGTTTTCTTCTTGCTGGTCTGCTTCCTCCTCCCGTCTTTCTGGTCTCCTTTCTCTCTTTGTGTCTGCTATTCTTTGGTTGACGGATTAATGTTCTCTGAACAAATTGTCTTATTAACTTTTCACTCTGCAGTTTTCCTCATTGTCCTTTACCCGTTGACTAATCCAATACCTCTTAGTTACTGGTTTCTGAACTGCTCTCCTCCTGCCACATTCTGTAGTCAGATACATGTAGTACATCTCTGTTGTGTGAGGGAGTTTGAACCAAAGCTGAAAAACATGAGGAGATGACGAGGGGAAAGTATATTTTCGTACACATATTAGATCAGGCATCAAACAAACTCCTTGGGGAGGGCACCTGGTGAGGCTAGGTAGAACATCCATCATTCATTGAAGAGTGTTGGGTAAAGTTGTTGAATATTTGGCAGTTTAGCTCAGTACTGACTGTTTCCTTGTAGAAGACTATTTCAAGGGTAAAGTTGAGCAATGTCCCAACTCTTACGGTATGTTGAAGATATATGTAGATATGACTGGTGGGATCATGTAATATGTGCTTATTCTTTCCTGTTGGAGGAAGTAGGATAAATCAGTGTATTGACGCTTCTCTATTTGATGGTGAAAATGGTTCAGTCTGAGGTGGCGCCAGAACCTTAACAGAGTGTGATGGATTAATGGGTGTTTGTTGTTATGTCTCTCTGGTCACAGAGGACTACCTGCGCCTCATAGCGGGCTTCGTGGCCTTCATGGTCATGGTCATCTTGGTCATCTTGGTCGTCATCTACTTCATCTACTACAAGAACACCAAGATGGGCCGCTACAGCCTGAAGAAGGCCAAGCTCAGCAGTACGCCCAACGGCAACGTGGCGCAGAACGGCGGCCGGGACACTCTGCTCCCGATGACTGAACTGTCTCAGCCAAACATCTACTTCTAGGAGAACCGAGTTTTATTGGGATGGGCCACTGAATGAAGAGCCCTCTTTCCCTGCTGAGAGACTAAGTGACTAAGTGAGAGACCAAGTGGTTGAGGTGGTTGAGGGGCTGGTCACAACTCATTCAGCTGTCAGATGCAGGTCTGGATTGTGATAGTTGGGAGTGTCTCCTGACTCTCCTCCAACCTCCCTATGCTTCATATGCACTCCCTTTCCTCTTTAGCACTAAGATGTTAAGTACAGATCAGTCCCTCTATTTCCCCTTCTACTGAAGAACCTGATGAGGTAGAATAACCTCTGTTTTTTAGTGTGAGCTATATGATCTATTCTACACATTCAAAGTGTAGCTGATCTTTTCTCTGAAGGACAAGAAGGGGCAGCAAATGGACAAGGTGAAAGCTTTTTGGGAATTGGCTTAATTGAAATATATGTTTTATATGACTGGTTTTGGAAAAACTGGTTTGTGTTGCATAAGCACCAACAAGGGAATTGTTATGTCATTTTGAATGTCTTTTTAAAGTTTTTTTAGTTTGGTCTGACAATGTAATTTCTGTCACATTAAGCAATTGCTTGAAGAGCAGCACATGGTTAAAATTGTGAGAATGTCTCCTTTGCCTGGATGTGATGTCTTGCTTGTGACAAGAAGCTTGGAGTGTAAACCTGCAGTACAATGGAGGCTGCTGAGGGGAAGGCGGCTCATAATAATGGCTGGAACGGAGTGAATGGAATGGCATCAAACACGTGGAAACCATGTTTGATGTATTTGATACCATTCCACTAATTCCACTCCAGCCATTACCACGAGCCCGTCTTCCCCAATTAAGGTGCTACCAACCTCCTGTGCTACAGTATATGCACACAACCTCTTTAGGTTGTGAGCACAATGATCACTGAAACCAATTAATGTAGCCTACATGTGAAAAGTATTATTTCCCCAGAGTACGAATTATATCGTGACATGAAGGGGGTCTCCAGTTTTTTACGCGACTTCCTACATTTTTTGGGGGGGGGACTAATAGTAAAGATGTATTGTAATGGTAAACATTATTACCTTTTAATTTGGCATGAACACAAACAGTCATGATGCGTTCATCTGATTCTCAAAGAAATCACTTTAAAAAATGAAGCTACCTGTGCACTTTTGTTCACAAAATAATTCCAGCTTCCAACAGTGCACCCGCCATTTCATGAAGGGAAAGAGACATCTGTTACAAAACACCAAAAAGTGTGAGGACATTCGGCGATTGTCAGGAAGCCTACACTCTTGTAGCCTGAATTCATTGATGCGTCTTGCTGACAAATTGACAGAAAAAAATATATAAAAATCTGGACACCTGAAAAGGGGCTGAAATACGGGACGCAACTACAGCTGTCTGTCCCAAGCTCATGCTAGGGCCCAGTTGAAACATTGTTGCAAAGCTCAAAACAGACATCAGAGAGGCAGACAGGCGGAGAATGAATGCGATTGAAAGAACAGTGGGGAACTCATTTAGGGGAGCTCATGTCTCATTTGGGGGTCAGAGCAACTCTGTTACTACTCTACACTGTTCCACTGCATCTGGAGTGTTCAGTGTTTTAACTGCATCACTGTAATGCCTGACTGCATCTGAGTTCTGAATGTGTGGAGGTACAGGCTGGTGGCGGTGGTGTATCACCGTCCAAACTGCAGCAACTACGTGATGCCATCGCGTCAGCATGGACCAACATCCCTGTGGAACGTTTTTTGACTTGTAGAATCCATGTCCCGAATAATTCAGGCTGTTCTGGAGGCAAAGGGGGTCTGACCCGGAACTAGATGGGTGTACCTAATAAACTGGCCAGGGAGTGTATATAACTACAATGTAAATGCATACGTTTTAGGCTACTTCATGTGAACTCAAAGCCTTTTGTGTATGTAATATAAAATATAGAACTGTATATTTATTAAAGTCTGTTAAAATGAGTGCCTCAACATTTAAGGGCCCATAGAGTACCTGGCGAATAGATTGAAAGGTGGGGGGGCTTATAGGGAAGGAGAGAACATATTGTACAAAGGGATGGTCAGTATCGAATTTCTATCAATATTGGTCCTCTGGTTGTTAGGAGAGAAAGTATCTCCCCTGATCCCCTTTCGCCACTGTGTGTAGTCTACACAAACTTCTGTGGCTTTTGTTTCACAGTCCTCTCATGTCAATACTACTGTATTAAGAAACCTTTTGTAAAATATTGCTTTGAGTTATCATTAAAATATTTAGTTTTTTATTATGATAATTATTGTTGTATTCAGTGGCGACCCGTCATTTGAGACCCATATTTTTAGCAAAACAATGATGTGTATATATATATATATATATATATATAAGTAATATGTGGTAATATATATATATATATACTAACAACTTGGGGGAATGCTTGCCTGTTTTGCATGTTATTTTGGCATTTATACGTGTCAAAATATATATATAATTGGGTTAATAAAGCTGAATACAAACATGGTCTCTTTCTTTGTTTTCTTGAGTAAGGCAGCTCCAAAATGCAGGTGTTTCATCACAGCTCAATGCTTTCTGTGGTGGTGGGGCGGGTCAGCAGAAAATAAGAACAATTCGCTGTGATTGGCTCAGTGTTCTGTCACTCATGGGGACCTTATGCAATCGCCAAGCTTCAGTCATTAGTAAGGGTAGACATCCAACATTTCAGGCCTTTGGGTCCTGCCATAGAGTTATATTAGAAGTGCCCTTCCAAGAAGGCTCAAGGTCATTGGCCACAAAAATGATGTCAAATCACATGTACAGTAGCTTTGATTGGACTGATCATGTCAACATTATACTTTCCTAATCTTAGCTAGTAGTCATCATCATGAATCATGTCTACTGGCAAATCCTTTTTAATCCTTGTCATATTAAGAGAAATAATGAAGAGAAAATAAGGCCATTCGACAAACATTACACAACAATTTGGACTGCTGTTGGGACTCTTTATGTAGGCCCTAACAGTTTATGGGCACCTTTTCTCATCGTTATAGTGTAATTCATGTGTTGTATTGTGTTGTGTAGTGGCTTTGCTGGCATGCATCCCACTTTTTTTTTTGCCCCACCAAGATGTACATGCTAAAATCGTCACTGATTGTATTGTGAAAATGACTGAAAAAACAATTGAGGAAAATGTGTTAAGATTGCTCTAAAAATAGGTTTATCTAACACAAACATCAAAATGTCCTTGTCAGGAAGTAAATTATATATTTCAAAATATTCTTTAACTGTTACATTTGTAGCCACAAAATGTAATTTAGGCCCCTATGGCTTTGCCTAATACATGCTCACCAGACCGGACACTTCGCAAGCGCGAGCATTGCAAAATAAATGTAGAAATCCATGTTATTCAAGTATTGCACCCACGCTGCTCGCACATGCCAAAGAGCGTCTGTGTTGCCAAGGGCTAAAAGGCTGCGCGCATGCGCCATCTACTCCGAAAATTAATCCACACAATAAACGGCCAAACGAATCGTTTCTAGTCATCTCTCCTCCTTCCAGGCTTTTTCATCTTTGAATTTATATGGTGATTGGCATCTACACTTTCATAGTATTACCACGACAACCGGCAAAACATTTAGTATTTTAATCACCCACGTGGGTATAACCAATGAGGAGATGGCACTTGGGTATCTGCTTCTATAAACCAATGAGGAGATGGGAGAGGCAGGACTTGCAGCTGATCTGTGTCAGAAATTTGGAATGACTTCTATTTTACATGCTGACCAGACCGGACAAGTCGCGTGCACGAGCATCACCAAATAAATGTAGAAATCCATGTTATTCAATTATTGCACCCACACTGCTCACATGCCAACGAGCCTCTGAGTTGCCAAGGGCTAAAATAGAACTCCTTTCTATTTCTGACGCAGATCGCGCTGCAAGTCCTGCCTCTCCCATCTCCTCATTGGTTATACCCACGTGGGTGATTGAAAGACTAAAAGTTTTGTCGGTTGTCGTGGTAATACTATAAAAGTGTAGATGGATCACCATATAAATTCAAAAGATGAAAAAGCCTGGAAGGAGGAGAGATGACTAGAAATGATTTGATTGGCCGTTTTATGTGTGGATTAATTGTCGGAGTAGAGGACCTTGTGCATTTCAGGTAAACTAACAACTCAATGTTTATATCCCAGGACAAATTAGCTAGCAACAGCAAGCTAGTTAAATAGGACAAATTAGCTAGCAAGGTAACTAGCTAAATTGCCATACATGTTTAATGCTTTTCGACCTGTCCCCAAATGAATGTCATTGGTTCAGAGTTTGTTTTGATATGTTAACCTGCGTGTAGTGATCGCGTTTGGTGTAAGGGGACAAAATACATTTATGTACGAAGGCGGTTTGGGTTCCATGTTAGCCCTAATGAATTATCGAAGAGACCTGAACACGTACTAATTTGTTCATTTCAAAGAATCTATCTCATAAGATTTGTGTGATTTTCATAACTTTATTTTTATTGTACGTTGCTCATATGAGGAATCTACAGGATTTCAAAACAGCGGGTCATCATTCTGATCTTGCACAACATTTCCTTTGCGACGCGCGCTTTGGGAACTACGTCATCGATTAAGCAACGGAAGCCCATTCATTTTCTATGAAGGAAGAGAAGTGTGCGGGGCGAGGGAGCGTGAACAGGGTGGGACCAAAATTGTTGAAAGTCCGTATATCCATAATCTTTGGGAAAGTTTAACTATTGAACTTTTGTCGCTTACGCGACATCTCGTTGCTATTGACCAATCGAAGCTCACCATGGTTTCCAGACCCTACTGGATTGGCTGTTGATACTTAGCAGTATATGGCTTTCTAGCACCAACATGAGGGCGGTGATTCAGGGTTGCCATGTTCGCGATTTTCGTACAATTGAGCAACTTTGAAAACGATGACGCGGATGAAAATGTATCCTAATTCACTATGACCTGCTGCTGACAGTTTCTGAGTGATGATGGGGAGGGCCAGAGGGGTTGTGTGTGTGTGTGTGTGTGTGTGTGTGTGTGTGTGTGTGTGTGTGTGTGTTAAGATGCTTATTTACAAAGACGGCTTTGGAACAGCAGGTTAACTGCCTTGTTCAGAACAAAATATTTATACCTTGTTAGCTTGAGGATTCAATCTAGCAACCTTTTGGTTGCTGGCCCAAATACAACCCTTTAACTATTTGCACATCGTTACAACACTCTATATAGAAATAATATGACATTTGAAATGTCTTTATTTTGGAACTTCTGTGAGTGTAATGTTTATGTTAATTTGTATTGTTTATTTCACTTTTGTTTTTTATTTACTTCCCTTGCTTTGGCAATGTCAACATATGTTTCCCATGCCTGTGTAACCGATGTGAAATGGCCAGCTCGTTAGCATGGTGCGCGCGAATAGCGTTTCAATCGGTTTAGCGTTTCAAATTGAATTTTTAGCAGTTGTAGGTAGGCTATTTAGATTGTCATTATGGCGTTCTATTTCCAAACCTTTTTCTATAAAACATTAACACGCTAGAACTGATGCGCATCAAGAAATAACGGCACAAAACTTTAGGTGGTCTAGTGCGCATTAGATAAATTCACTAGGTGGTTTAAACTGCATTCTAATGTCGACTTTGCTTATTTAAAACCATAGTAAGCGAAGTGTTTTACACATGCTCAGTGGAAATTTTAAATTGAAGTTATGGAACTCCCTCGCATGCTTCTGTTAAGGGAAAAAGACCACAATGAAACTGACATTAAAAGTGGAAATGATATCCCACATTTGTATCTGTTGGCCATCATGTAGCCTATTAAATTCTATGTCTATGGCGGCTACTGTAGCCTAGAATTTGATACATGACTATATTACTGGAGTCATTGCAAATCGATTTGTGCAAGTGTAACGGATGTGAAACGGCTAGCTAATTAGCGGTGGTGGCGCTAAATAGCATTTCAATCGGTGACGTCACTTGCTCTGAGACCTTGAATTAGTAGTTCCCTTTGCTCTGCAAGGGCCGCGGCTTTTGGGTAACGATGCTTCGTGGGTGACTTGTTGATGTGTGCAGAGGGTCCCTGGTTGGCGCCCGGGTATGGGCGAGAGGACGGTCTAAAGTTATACTGTTACACAACTTAATAAATAGCCTATACCTTCACTTTATTGTTGTTGTAGCCTTGTGTTATTATGTAATTATTAATGGCCATGTTTAGTTAACAGTTCTAGTGCGATTGCCGATCAGCTGTAATTAGAATGCATTCGATTGAAGGTAACAGTCAGTCAGATTAGGCTACAGGTAAAACTAAATAAAACACTGAATGACAAGCATAGGCCTATTCAGTTCATATCCATATTATTAATATTTGATTCAGTGATTAAAATTACGACCCCATTCTTACTAGCCTGTTCCAACAGGGCAACAGAAACTCTTCTTTCCTCAAAATCGCCTCGCTACTCATGTTGAATAAATGAGTCTGTCAATTTGAACAAAGCAAACTGCTAAATCGTTCATTTTACATCTTGCCTACATCTTGCCTAGGTTACTTTAGGCCATCTCAATTTAGATGTAAATCAAATCAAATCAAATCTAATTTTATTTGTCACATACACATGGTTAGCAGATGTTAATGCGAGTGTAGCGAAATGCTTGTGCTTCTAGTTCCGACAATGCAGTAATAACGAACAAGTAATCTAACTAACAATTCCAAAAAAACTACTGTCTTATACACAGTGTAAGGGGATAAAGAATATGTACATAAGGATATATGAATGAGTGATGGTACAGAGCAGCATAGGCAAGATACAGTAGATGATATCGAGTACAGTATATACATATGAGATAAGTATGTAAACCAAGTGGCATAGTTAAAGTGGCTAGTGATACATGTATTACATAAGGATGCAGTCGATGATATAGAGTACAGTATCAACGTATGCATATGAGATGAATAATGTAGGGTAAGTAACATTATATAAGGTAGCATTGTTTAAAGTGGCTAGTGATATATTTACATCATTTCCCATCAATTCCCATGATTAAAGTGGCTGGAGTAGAGTCAGTGTCATTGACAGTGTGTTGGCAGTAGCCACTCAATGTTAGTGGTGGCTGTTTAACAGTCTGATGGCCTTGAGATAGAAGCTGTTTTTCAGTCTCTCGGTCCCAGCTTTGATGCACCTGTACTGACCTCGCCTTCTGGATGACAGCGGGGTGAACAGGCAGTGGCTCGGGTGGTTGATGTCCTTGATGATCTTTATGGCCTTCCTGTAGCATCGGGTGGTGTAGGTGTCCTGGAGGGCAGGTAGTTTGCCCCCGGTGATGCGTTGCGCAGACCTCACTACCCTCTGGAGAGCCTTACGGTTGAGGGCGGTGCAGTTGCCATACCAGGCGGTGATACAGCCCGCCAGGATGCTCTCGATTGTGCATCTGTAGAAGTTTGTGAGTGCTTTTGGTGACAAGCCGAATTTCTTCAGCCTCCTGAGGTTGAAGAGGCGCTGCTGCGCCTTCCTCACGATGCTGTCTGTGTGAGTGGACCAATTCAGTTTGTCTGTGATGTGTATGCCGAGGAACTTAAAACTTGCTACCCTCTCCACTACTGTTCCATCGATGTGGATGGGGGTGTTCCCTCTGCTGTTTCCTGAAGTCCACAATCATCTCCTTAGTTTTGTTGACGTTGAGTGTGAGGTTATTTTCCTGACACCACACTCCGAGGGCCCTCACCTCCTCCCTGTAGGCCGTCTCGTCGTTGTTGGTAATCAAGCCTACCACTGTTGTGTCGTCCGCAAACTTGATGATTGAGTTGGAGGCGTGCATGGCCACGCAGTCGTGGGTGAACAGGGAGTACAGGAGAGGGCTCAGAACGCACCCTTGTGGGGCCCCAGTGTTGAGGATCAGCGGGGAGGAGATGTTGTTGCCTACCCTCACCACCTGGGGGCGGCCCGTCAGGAAGTCCAGTACCCAGTTGCACAGGGCGGGGTCGAGACCCAGGGTCTCGAGCTTGATGACGAGCTTGGAGGGTACTATGGTGTTGAATGCCGAGCTGTAGTCGATGAACAGCATTCTCACATAGGTATTCCTCTTGTCCAGATGGGTTAGGGCAGTGTGCAGTGTGGTTGAGATTGCATCGTCTGGACCTATTTGGGCGGTAAGCAAATTGGAGTGGGTCAATCACTGGCTATAGGCTACCTGCATCTAGTTAACCAAACCATGGCAGAGTTACAGTCATGAACCCAGATTTTAGTCAGTAGGCCTAGCCTATGCCTATTGAAATGACAAGTCAATCTCGCAAATAGGCCATTTATAACTGTTTATAGTCTTAACATCTTGCACATAATAAAGTCACAAATGGCAGTAAATTGCCCAACATTAATTTTTTAAGTGTGTGGTTTGAGCCCTGAATGCTGATTGACTGAAAGCTGTGGGTATATCAGACCATATACCACAGTTATGACAAATTACTTTTTACTGTTCTAATTATGTTGGTAACCAATTTATAATATCAATAAGGCACCGCTGCGGGTTTGTGGTATCAAGGCACTATGCATTGTAGCCTTTAGCCATGGTATATTGGCCATATATGGTACCACACCTCCCCAGGCCTTATTGCTTAATCATAGCAGTCAAACAAGTTAAATCAACATCCAATGATAAAAAAATATCTGGCGAGTTTAATGAGTGCTAATTATAATTTCTCTTGCACCATATTTAAATTCATTTTAGTCAAGTTAGCTCGCAATAATTATTGTTTTGATAGAAAACCGAATTTAGCTCCATACGTCATTACAAGTTACGTTGATATGTATTCTTAATTCGCTCGATGACGTTATGGAAAAGGCTTATATTGATTAAATGTCCCAGCTCCTCTCAGGCATTGGGGGAGGGTTTAAAAAAATGTGATTTGGCTAGCAATTTATTCTGACATGGCAACCCATGGATGGATAGAGGATGTGTACTCGTGTGGGAAAGCGTTTGTGTGCGCTGCTGCTTTTAGTTTCGATTACCATAGTTATACGTTTTCAAGGTGACGGTCAACATTGGGATATATTTGCTGGATAAAATAAATATGGTGAAAGGACTTTATGGATTTCTGACACTCGGTGTGTTGGTGTTTACAGGTAGGGTCTACAGATCAATGTTACTACTTTTTTGTTAAACTACAGATGTTTGCTGTTCCCGTTACGGTATGAGTTTCCCATTATGTTTAAACAACTCAATTACTATTTAATTATATTTTCAGGGTATGATGATTAACTTACTGGAAGTCATAGTGAACTTGTTTTTGACTATTTGAAGTCCAATCTCTCCCACTGAATCAATATGTCTCTGATCAAGAAAGAGCTCTATTGATGGGTGTGGTCGATTCATTTGGAAGAAAAGCAATTGCTTTTCTCTCTCGAATTTGGTCCCTTAGAACTGTTTCCCAAACTGTGGGGCGGTCCCCCTAAGGTGCAATTTCGAAATTGGGTAGTGTGTCATCAGTTCCTCTTGTCATGTCAGCCATTGTATACCTTAGAGAGATATTTATAACTTGTCAGAAATGTCCAGATCAACTAGCCCAGGTGTACTCAACTACTATTTGAGAAGGTCCGGTCACACAAATTTCCTAGGAGGTAAAATTCTGGGTTGGTATTATCTTTATCTGCATAGTAACAAACCTCCACCTCGCAAGTCACGACCCATATGACTTCAAATTGTTCACAATCCTTTTGTTGACAGAAAGAACATTTAGCATGATTTAAGCTAATTTCCCCAAAATGCTCCATATTTTGCTATGGGCGGGGATAATATTTTTGCGGTTTTAAAGCAAATTTCTGGCAATTATACAAATTTAGCATTGTCTTAAATGTGTTCATATGATAGCTGAGTGAGTCAACAAAATCAATGGGGGACTCCTGGGGGTCGAGGCACACATTATGGCCATGATCACTACAAGATTTAGATAGCTGGTTAGCCTAACATACCTACCTAGCTAACATGGGTTAGTTGATCAACTGTGCATTTCTGACAGATTAGAAATAGCTCTCTAATGTCTGTCAGTGAATGACACAACAAGAGGAAAACTTCCCATACACTACCAAATGCAAAAAATTGCACCTTGTGCATTCTGCTGTTACAGCTCTCAACCACATGAATACATTGAAAGCCTGAGTTAAAAAAAACATTTTTTAAAGTCGGGACACATGTCAGCATATGTTTAAAAAAAAATAAAAAATGACCCATAGATTTTGTTGTAATGTTTGAGTCACTTAGATACACATTAGACATGGCAAAATGTATAGAATAAAAATGTTACATTTTCTCAGTGCTTCATGAAAAAAATGGTAGAATTGCAGAAAATAAGCTTTAAACCTGAATGATTTTCTCTTCGCCAACCAGAGGGGTGTGAACAGTTTTTGACATGAAAAGTGCTTTTGCCCATAGAAATAGACGCGGCTCGTGCGCAGGGTGGCACGGATTGTTCCCCAATGCTGGAAGGGGGGTATGAGTGCAGAAGTTTGGGAATCCCTGCCTTAGAGCACTATCAATATTAAAACAAGTTTCATTCATTTACTCCCTTGTTCCTGACTTGACTGAGTGACATTGCTTCTGCTAGTTGTTAAAAAACAATAGGCAACTTTCTCACCCTCTGATAGTGAAATGTATGGCCACAGTCAAACCAGTTGTCTTGGCCAGCAGAGAGTTTGTGATACAAACCAGCAAAAATACTAGCAAAGATATATTTATTGACAGACAATGTATTGTGATGTCAGTGTTACTTTATGGTTGTATGTAATCATTGCCATGTTGTTCACATGTCATGTGCTCTGACCGGTAGGTGGGCCTACACATGCCTCCTTTCCTCTTGAGCTCAACCCTCCCAGAGTGGTGGTGAGATATGGAGACTCAGTCTCAGTCACCTGCAGCACATCATCCACAGACTATGAGGGGATGGGCTGGGAGGCCACATTCGGAGGTAAAAGTTTAGAACAAGATGTCAACGTTGTCACCTGGACTGTGGAAAACCTTACTGATTGGACAATAGAACCCAAATGCTACATCAATCTCAATGATGGTGAACAACCCTCAATAGTACTTCCAGTCATTCTCTACAGTGAGTATTTTCCTCCTTGTGAAAGGTATGTTTCTATTTAACTGTATATCAGCATTGAGAGTTTTTTACATTGTTGAACCTCGTCTACAGAGACTCCAGACAGAGTCTCCATCTCTGTTCTGAGCCACTCTGGTCCCATGGTGGAGGGGACACAGTACCAGCTGCAGTGTGACATTCAGAACATCACTCCTCGACAGAACCTGGTTGTGAAGTGGTACAAAGGGAATAAACTCTTAGATATTGTAACTTACAGTAACGTCAGTAAGAGACCAGAGGATGTGTCAGCTACTCTGATGATCAGCCCCAATAGAAATGATGATGGAGCTCAGTATAGATGTATTTCAGAACTGGACCTGGGACCAGAGGGACCACAACCCCATCCAACAGTGACATCAGAACCTCTCAAAATTAATGTGCACTGTGAGTTCCCTCTAGTCTTATTTTCAATCATTCCATTCATGTTTACAGCTGATCATTTAGTTTGATCTGATACCCTACTGTGATATTTAACGGAGTATTCCAATAATCTGTTATCTTCTCATGGTTTCACCCTCCCAAAACTCTGAATCTTGTGGGAACAGTCCATGTTGATTGGTTATGTTTATCTTATTTCTCCTCATTCTTCAGACCCCCCAACCTTTTCCAGACCTGAAGCTGAGAACCACCTGGACATCAGAGTGGGGGAGGAAATCACCTTAAACTGCACGGCTACTGGAAGGCCCACTCCTAAGTACAGGTGGCAGTCTTCAGATTTCCAAGAAGCTCTTTTCACCCCCCCGTCCGAGGTCCCAGGAACCTACACCTGCACTGCCTACAATCAGATAGGCGAGATCAGCAAGACATTCACTGTGAATCCCAAACCTAAAGGTAGGATCATGTTTATAATTAGTACCTAGTCTTATCTTTTTCACAAATGCTTCTATTCTCACCTACTACCCCTCCCTCTTCCCCTCTTGTTCCCCCTTCACTCACTTACTAGGTGCATTCGTGTTACCCTTTACCAGAATGAGACTGTCCATTGGTACGGGTACATCGTTAGATGACCACAAGTACTTTGTTACTTTGCAATTATTACATTGTAACTACACTGTACATATGAAACTAGCTACCATGGAAATATGTTTTTCAGGACATTTCATGTAAAGTGGGACCCAATTTTCCTGTACCATGAATATGTGTTACTTTCTTAATATTTCCCAAATAGACTGCTCTGAGAAATGTCTCCTTTGACAGTATATTTAAATGTCTAAATATTGCTCCTGTTTCTCCAGGCAGTCGTGGAACCACTGCAGGGATAGTGGTGGTCATGCCGGCTTTCTTTGCTCTAGTGTCTGTCTGTCTGTCTGTGTGGTGCATCACAAACAAATAAATAAACCCTCATTAACCACACCCTCTTCCCACAGGGGACAGAACAAAGTTCTGGGTCATCATAGGATTTGGCCTGGGCCTGGCCATTGTGGTCGTGATTGTCTATGCCGTTGTCAAATACAGAGCAGGTCCCAACTCCATCATCTGACCAGGCCAGAGGAAGAGCAATTCTATCGCCAGTGTGACCAGCAGGACTTCCTCAATAGACACTGTATGAATAAGAATGGTTGTTTATTGAATTACTATGATGGAACGCTTCAATCCTGAATGGCTTATAAATCCAAAGAGTGCTTTCTATTAGCCTTCTCCAACCAATAGCTTTGTGCCATTTGGACGTGGTGATGCGTTGTTTTGAATGTGTCTTGGGCTGTGTCCGTGTGAGCATGTTGCGTGACACTACAAATCATTCATTCACATGCATGTGTGTCCTGTTTTATTATTTATTTTATAATCAAGCATACCTGAATGTAGTCTCTTCTCACAGCCACTGTGTCTCTGTCACGCAGGTAAAGCGGCTGTATAAACAGGCTAGCCTGATCGCTGTAGTCCGATGACCGCACCAAGTGACCTTATGTGACTGTACAGTGAGAAATGAGCCATGCAATGCATCACTTCCTGTCTAATGCCTTTTTTTTCCTTGTTGCTCTAAAATGGTGGTACCAGAGCCTTTTAACCGATTTAAGTTTGCTGGTCCAAGAGCCACAGGAAGCTTCTCTTCACTATTGCTAATTTTGTTCTCTGCCCACACTCTTCCGCTATCTCTCTTTTACTGTCACAGCACCCTTGATTCTCAGTAATGTCTGTATGTTTGATGATAGCTTTAATTGTTTCTTTCACTTTCTCAACCTATATCTGCAGACCATAGGGAAGCGAACATGAATCCCATGGACACAGTCTCAGGGCTGTGAGGAGAGAAAGGCCACTGATGTGTTTTATCTAGCTCAGGTATTTTAATAGTCTACACAGTCATATCTCACCATAGGTGGCTCCCGTGGTCCTTTACGATGTTGCTATACTGTGTGTTAGTCGAAACAATACTCTGTTTTGACGAGTGGAGTGGCACAGTCCTTCAATCGTTGTCTTTTTTTTGTTGAATCACAATCAGAGGTTTGTTTATTTTTTTTGTATAACAATTTTAAAACATTCATGCTAGATATTTCAAGGTATGGTTACAGTGTTAAGTGCAAAGTATGTTCAGTTCACGTTGTACAGGGCTGGAATAGCATTGGTACGGTTTGAAATGGTGCTTGTAAGGTCCACAGAACTATTTGAGTTGCACGATGTAAACTAGCTTTTTACATGTGATGTTTGTGTCGCTAACTAACTATGTGTATATTGTCCATTTGATTTCAGCACTGAATGTTGTTATATGCCATCTTTAACAGTTGCTAACACTCATTCTCTACTTTATTTAGACATTTTTGTCAGCTTGCTTATGTTTATATGACTCGTGATATCTGTGTGTTTCCATCTGACTGCCCTTCCGTTCAGACATTTAGTTATCTATTCGGAATGTCAGTACTTGTTAGGCTCAGCATTGTCAGATTCAGTTTCAGGAAGTGTTCTACTGCAACTGATTTAGGTTAGAATGATGCTGTCTTTCATTTCCATTTCAATAGTGCTCCAAAATTGGTTGACAGTTTTGCATCGACAATGCAGGAGATGTTTACCATGCATACACAGCATTCGCTGTCAAACATCAACCAGCTATGCTCATTGAGTTAAAGCTTTGAAAGAATCAGTCTTTCACTGTGACATGTTCCTCTACTGTCTTTTGTATGCCATTGGGAACCTTTCTCTCATACATCACTGTAACACTGACACCTCCATACTAATCACTACAAACTAAGGTCCATGTAAAGCGACGAATGGAAGTCCATCTGTTATCCTGCCTACAGTGGCTCATATAAATACTTCCTTTTTCAGAATTGAGTGTGTGTCCTTTTTGTGTCTCTCTGGTTCTGCTTCATCCTGGTGAAGGGGACTTCTGCCCTGCCAAGAAACACTTTGTGTGTGCAGCCTGACTGTTGCTATAACAACCTGGCTGCAGTGTAGACTTATAAGGGCAATTTGCCAGCACATTTAGTCCTAGAGCAAAAACATGTTATATTATACACACATGATCATTTTCAGAAACAAGTGTACAATAGTGTACTTCCACAACAAACAAGGGCACAGCATAGAAACACAAAACAGAGTCGACATACTGTAGACACAGAATTGGCAGCTGAGCCTTCTATAAATACACCCAATAAGCATCCAATTACTGAGCAATGTTTCTGGCAGCCTGGTCACGGCTGGTGCTGTTGTGCAGTGGTGGTACATTCTGATCACAGTGTGAGGCCTACACACTACATACCGGACAACAAGTCCAACAATCCAACCTGCTGAGTCTTGACAAAGCATGGGGTCTCCAAGCAGTGTGCGCATGGGAATCAAACATGCCTGCAGAAAAGAGAGTAGAACTGCAATGTGAGTTCTCTCAAACCATCTATGTATATGAATCCGCAGTCACACGGGAACTGTTTGAGGCAAGTTACCACAGGTCATTGGGGTTTCATTTCAGATTAAAGAACTGAAAATTGTAACCGTAGCACCCTTCTGAAGTCCTAGAACTCTGTATGGGTATTTTCTAAAAACAGAAAAGAGCTGTCATAGTAATAGCTCGGGGTTGTGCTGCTGTAACAATACACGATAGCGAACAAAAATACAAAAGATCTAGGCTGAGATTCTAGGAGTAGGAACACATATTGGGCTGAAATATATCATGGGTCTGATATTTTAACTCTCATTGAACATTAAATACAGATTCTAACTAAACCACAAATAAATGATTAAAGGAAGAATTTCCCCTGTGGGATGTAGGCCTAATGAGTTACCATTGAGGAGGTCTGGCCTTGATGCCTGTCAAACTTCCTTAGCCCCCTCTTCTCCCCCTCGGGGCCCTGCAGTCAGACACAGACTACGGTATGAGAGCCCTCGTTTGGTGAGGGAGGGCTTTTGTTAGTAATCACAGTTCACTTTGGAGTTGCCAAGCAGGACCAAGTCGGAATTCCACTCGCCTTTCAACTCCGACCATAGTGGACCTCATCAAAGTCTGCAAAAAGATGGAAAACTACTTTCTAAAATGGATCCTAACCTTTTGCATGTTCTGCACCGGTAAGATGTTGCAAGAGACAACATTTTATTATTCATAAGATTTGCTTATTCTCTGTGGAGTTGAGGGTTATGGGGCATCTGCAGTAGAGGCCCCCTTTGTATTGACGAGTTTGTAGTCTGAAGACGTTTTTTGGCAATAGAATTGGTCATAAATGGTTTTAAAGCACTTTGGCGAAATACTATTATATAATATTGCGTATATGAGTGTGTGAATTATTTACCTGTGCTTTGTCCACTGAAATTAAATTTGCAACCCAGAGATGATGGCAAAGTGAAACCTGCATCCCACCCAGGCTTATATCCACAGTGATACAAACTGATCATAAACACCTGCTAAAGTCACACAATCAAATCACTGCAAGCAACATTTTCCTGGTATCTGTAAATGTGATTTTATTTAACAAATATGAATGTTTCGGATATGCCAGCAATAATATAACTTTCTAACTAGATTATGTGATGATCACGATGATAATGAAAAAGATTGTGAAAATGATGATGCTGATGAAGACAATGTAACGATGATGATGATATTGTCCATGTCTCAGTGTCAGGTGAAGGATGCTCTCTGGAGCTGAAACCCTCCAGGGTGGTGGTGGGGTTTGGGGAGGCTGTGTCTGTCAGCTGTGAGGCCTCTCGCCCGGTGCGTGTCCTAGGCTGGGAGTCAGCCATCGGGGCAGCACACACCCAACAGGATCGTGCTGTCCAATGGAAGGTGGACAGTCTGATCGACTGGATCGAGGAGCCTATCTGCTACGGAGTCTTCTTCACTGCACCCAGACAGTGTGAGGAGAAACTCAACCTCATCCTTTACAGTGAGTCAACCTGGCCTACATAAAGCTGGCTTTTTAAAATCTTAGCTCAATTTAAGGCAGAGCATGGCTGCAGTACATGCATCAGGCCATACTTCATAATGATGAATTCTATTTGTGGCGACTACTACTACATGTACGTGTTGTGGCGACTACTACTACATGTACGTGTTGTGCTTGACCCACTAACCAGCTGATCTTTCACAGAGACTCCAGACAGTGTCACTATCAGCTCAGCGAACCACACTGGTCCCATGTTGGAGGGGAAAGAGTACCAGCTGCTCTGTGATGTCCAGAACATCGCCCCCGTTCAATACCTCACCCTGAGGTGGTACAGAGGGCAGACTGAAGTTTACAACCACTCTTTCTCTGATCTGACCCCTGCCTCCCCTGTCCAAGTATCCTCCATCCTCCTGATCACCCCAACCAAAGCTGATAACGGAGCCCAGTACAAGTGCGTGGCTCAGCTGGACTTGGGACCAGAGGGACCACAACCGCCTCCTTCAGTGACATCAGAGCCTCTCAACGTCTCTGTGCACTGTGAGTCTATTGACACAACCCAACCATTAATAGTTTCATGAGAAACAATGAAATCCAATTGTGTTTGTGTATTCATTTATATGCAATATCCATCCCTTTCCCTTATACTTATTTTCTCAGACCCCCCATCCTTCCTCAGTCCTGAGGCTGAGACCCTGGACATCGGTGTAGGGGATGAAATCACATTAAACTGCACGGCTACAGGAAGCCCCAGTCCTGTGTACAGCTGGCAGTCTTCAGATCCCAAAGAGAAGATGGAGGACCAACCTGTTTTTACCTCTTCCTCCTTGCTTCCAGGGACCTACACCTGCATTTCCTCTAATAAGATTGGCAAGAAGAGTAAGCAGTTCATCATCAAGACTAAGTCTTAAGGTAGGAGGACACAGTGAAGGGGGCATTGTTAAATGCAAACATTTAGAGGATAGAACTAGCATTCTCTACCATCATACTTGTTATAGAAGCCATTGATATTATTTGGTATGTAATCTGAGGAGTCAGAAGGTAAAAAAGGGCCACGTTGGAGGTATGTGACTTTTCCCACAGTGGAGTGTTGGCTTTACAAAACAAAAGTCCAAGTTTGGGGGATTAGCAGAGGGAAGATATTTTCTGTCTCTAATATCAATTGCACGGTTTTGTTACAGGTGTGAGAGCGTCATCATTGTCAGCCAGACCATCGCACAGAAAAAAAGGAATCGCCTTACATTTTTAAAGACTTTGGTCATGTAATAGTTTA
Organism: Oncorhynchus tshawytscha; assembly: GCF_018296145.1. Lineage (NCBI taxonomy): Eukaryota > Metazoa > Chordata > Actinopteri > Salmoniformes > Salmonidae > Oncorhynchus > Oncorhynchus tshawytscha. The sequence goes on along the minus strand of NC_056455.1, from coordinate 12,280,733 downwards.
TAGTATCATATTATTGTGTTATGATTGATTCTTGTTGTTATTGCAACATAAAGTATACTTTGACGTGTTTAAATATATATGTAGGGTATACAGTTCACTTTCAGTGTGGAGAACCCTAGAACGCGAGGCAGTGTGAATAATTCTATCCATTAATTAGCTATCCATTAACTTTATTGTTGTTTGTTCTTTCTCTCTTTATTATGTGTCATAAAAACACTAATAAAATTACTAATTTATATTTGTTGTATTATTATCAATGATGGTAGGCTATTATTATTAAATCTACTAAATAATATATATCTATTTTTTATTATAAAAATATTATGCTCCACCCACATGCCTTTGCCTTGACGTTCTTCAATGACGAGTTTACGTAGATACGTCTAAACGGAAACTTCCAGGGTTTCTTCCTTAGCTAGCTAATGCTACATTGTGCACTATTGTTGTTTAGCAATATATTAAGTAAATATATTATCTACCGATATAATTTCTAACAAGGTTTTAAGTTAGCTAATTTAAAATCGATTATTTTCACTTTTAACGTGCTCTTGCTACAAGCAAATTGTAGCCTGCTAGCTAGGTAGCTAGAATGACAAGTAGGATAGACTACAGCGTGTGGGACCACATTGACGTTTCAGATGATGAAGATGACACTCATCCAAACATCGATACACCCAGCCTTTTCAAATGGAGACATGAGGTAACGTTATGTCGATTAGAGTGATGCATTTGATAGCTACTTGGTCTCTGTGAGTTAGCTAATTATCACATTATTAGCTAGCTTTCTAGATTTGCAGATGCTGTAGCTAGCTACGTTATGTAAACAGCCTGCTTTCGCAGATAAACGCAATGGAAAGATAAACATAACATTTGGCGTTATGTGTTGTATATCTAGTTATCCTCGATGAGATCCCTTTGTCCTGACCCCTCTCCCCACCATCACCTAGGCGCGTGTGGAACGAATGGACCAGTTCATAAAGGCTGGTGAGGACCTGGAGAAGGGGCTAGCTGAATCTAAGCGCAAGTTGACTGAAGCACAGAAGAAGACCAAGAATCTGTCCAGTTCAGTCACGGACGATGCCAAAGCCGAGCTGAGCAAGGCACAGGCCGAGGAGAAGAGGCTGAAGAAGGAGGAGCGAGACTGGGAGAAGAAACTGGAGGACCACCGGCGGGAAGAGAAGAAAATGCCATGGAGCGTAGACACACTCTGCAAGGAGGGCTTCAGCAAGGTGGGTTTAGTGTGTGGAACCACTGATGCGCCCTGGCTGATGGTGATGGTTATTTGCTGATGCCACTTGTCTTGCCCCACTCCGATCTCTCTCTTTCTCTCTCTCTCTCTCTCCTTCTGTCTCTCCTAGAGTGTTATGAACGTTAAGCCAGATGTGAAGGAGGACACCGAGGAGCAGAAAGAGCAGAAACACAAGACCTTTGTGGAGAAGTATGAGAAAGAGATCAAACACTTTGGTGAGAGTCATTATCCTATTCTTTGTTGTCCCCATTCTTTGTGGGTAGTTGTCATGTCCATGGTATCTGTCTCTGTTGTCAGGTATGATGAAACGCTGGGACGACAGCCAGAAGTACCTATCAGACAACCCTCACCTGGTGTGTGAGGAGACGGCCAACTACCTAGTCATCATGTGCATTGACCTGGAGGTGGAGGAGGTGAGTGCAGAACCGTAATACGACAAACCTCACCTCTAATAACCCATGAGGGATTTCATCCACTATACATTATTCCAGAGGACACTCATCAGGGTCATGTTCAGTAGGGCACAGGGTAGCAAAATGTTTTGAAACAGAAAATGATAGTGTTTCTTGTTGAACAAGTCCAGGTAGACCCTTCCTGTTTCAGATCATCTTCTTACATTTGGTGCATAATGAACACAATCCTGGTGTAGAGAAGGTTATGAAGTAGGTTAGTAAGTGATCGTCTGATCCTCTTTATTTGCCCAAACATGCCTCAGTACGAAGTACACATGCAGTTTCCTTTTCTTGATACAGATGAGCATAGACAAGGGTTAATGTCAGTGTCCTGTTGATGTTTTCCTCCTGTAGAAGAAAGCGCTGATGGAGCAGGTGGCCCACCAGACTATAGTGATGCAGTTTGTCCTGGAGCTGGCTAAGAGCCTTAAGGTGGATCCCCGCGGTTGCTTCCGTCAGTTCTTCGCCAAGATAAAGGTTTGTTTGTGTGTAAAGGTAATACATTTCCCACTTGCACTCAATAGCAAAGCATATAGACATATATATTTCCCTCTCTCAGACTGCAGATCAGCAGTATCAGGATGCCTTCAATGATGAGCTGGAGTCCTTTAAGGGGAGAGTGCGCGGCAGGGCCAAGATTCGCATCGAGAGGGCCATGAAGGAGTACGAAGAGGAGGAGAGACAGAAACGCCTGGGGCCCGGAGGACTGGATCCTGCTGAGGTGTATGAGTCTCTACCTGAGGTACAGGACATCTACTGCTGCACCTCCTCCTTCATTTAGCACCGTCCTTCCATCATAATCATCATCCCTATCTCTGTTTTTGGTTTTGCAAGTTAACAAACCCAAAGATTGGAAAGCTGCTGCAGTCATCCCCCTCTTCAAAGGGGGAGACACTCTAGACCCAAACTGCTACAGACCTATATCTATCCTACCCTGGCTTTCTAAGGTCTTTGAAAGCCAAGTTAACAAACAGATCACCGACCATTTCGAATCCTACCTTACCTTCTCAGCTGTGCAATCTGGTTTCCGAGCTAGTCATGGGTGCACCTCAGCCACGCTCGGGTCCTAAACGATATCATAACCGCCATCGATAAGAGACAATACTGTGCAGCTGTACTCATCGACCTGGCCAAGGCTTTCAACTCTGTCAATCACCACGTTCTTATCGGCATACTCAACAGTCTTGGTTTCTCAAATGACTGCCTCGCCTGTTTCACCAACTACTTCTCAGATAGAGTTCAGTGTGTCAAGTCGGAGGGCCTGTTGTCCGGACCTCTGGCAGTCTCTATGGGGGTGCCACAGGGTTCAATCCTCAGGCCGAGTCTTTTCTCTGTATACATCAATGATGTTGCTCTTGCTGCTTGTGATTCTCTGATCCACCTCTACGCAGACGACACCATTCTGTATACTTCTGGCCCTTCTTTGGACACTGTGTTAACTAACCTCCAAATGAGTTTCAATGCAATACAACTCTCCTTCTGTGGCCTCCCAACTGCTCTTAAATGCAAGTAAAACTAAATGTATGCTCTTCAACCGATCGCTGCGCACACCTGCCCGCCCGTCCAGCATCACTACTCTGGGCGGTTCTGACTTAGAATATGTGGAGAACTACAAATACCTAGGTGTCTGGTTAGACTGTAAACTCTCCTTCCAGACTCACATCAAACATCTCCAATCCAAAGTTAAATCTAGAATTGGCTTCCTATTTCGCAACAAAGCATCCTTCACTCATGTTGCCAGACATACCCTCGTAAAACAAAACGGACTATCCTACCGATCCTTGACTTCAGCAAATTGCATGCAGTCTATCACACTGCCATCCGTTTTGTCACCAAAGCCCCATATACTACCCACGGTAACCTCTATGCCCTCGTTGGCTGGCCCTTCATATTCGACGCCAAACCCACTGGCTCCAGGTCATCTATAAGTCTTTGCTAGGTAAAGCCCGTCTTATCTCAGCTCACATGTCATCATAGCAGCACCCACCCGTAGCACACGCTCCAGCAGGTGTATTTCACTGGTCACCCCCAAAGCCAATTCCTCCTTTGACTTCCTCCTTTCCTTACAGTTCTCTGCTGCCAATGACTGGAACTAACTTCTAAAATCACTGAAGCTGGAGACTCATATCTCCTCATTATCATCCTCCTCATCATCTTTTTTTTTTGCCTTTACCTCCCTTATCTCCCCTCATTTGCTCACATCGTATATAGATTTGTTTATTGACTGTATGTTTGTTTTACTCCATGTGTAACTCTGTGTCGTTGTATGTGTCGAACTGCTTTGCATTATCTTGGCCAGGTCACAATTGTAAATGAGAACTTGTTCTCAACTTGCCTACCTGGTGAAATATATATATATATATTTTTTAAAATAATAACTTTAAGAACCAGCTGTCAGAGCAGCTCACAGATGACTGCACCTGTACATAGCCCATCTGTAAATAGCCCATCCAACTACCTCATCCCCATACTGTTATTTATTTTATTTTGCTCCTATGCACCCCAGTATCTCTACTTGCACACTCATCTTCTGCACATCTATCATTCCAGTGTTTAATTACTATATTGTCATTATTTCGCCACTATGGCCTATTTATTGCCTTACCTCCCTTATCCTACCTCATTTACACACACTGTATATAGACTTTTTCTATTATATTATTGACTGTATGTTTGCATATTTCATGTGTAACTCTGTGTTGTTGTATGTGTCGCACTGCTTTGCTTCATCTTGGCCAGGTTGCAGTTGTAAATGAGAACTTGTTCTCAACTAACCTACCTGGTTAAATAAAGGGGAAATTAAAAAAATAGATTTTGTCCTTTTTGTAGGAGATGCAGAAATGTTTTGACGAGAAGGACATTGCCATGTTGCAGACTGTCATCACGAAGCTGGACCCAACGGTAGGTTACAAAACCAAATCCATTCCTGTGTTTCTTTTGTTGTATTGTCTTCCACGTGCTCAGGGCAAGCACACCGACAACATACATTGTTCTACAAATGTAAAAGCACGCTGAATAGTGACACAAAACCTCCTGAAGTTGTTACAAATTGGTACTCTGAATGTCATTGTTCCCACCCGTCAGGAGGCTAAGGTCCACATGAAGAGATGCATCGACTCTGGCCTCTGGGTCCCTAACTCAGGGGCAGACGAGGGAGATGACAAGGAGGAGGACGCTACTTATGAAGAGCTGAATAAGGAGATGGGCGAACAGAAGATAGAATGATTGACATTAATTGACTTTACGAGGATGATATTTTCATCTATGTAGTCGTCACTTCTATTGCTACTCCCAATGTTTTTTTCATGAATTTCTCCTTAACGCTTTGGAACAGTGTAACCTCTCTGTGGTGATGTCCACTCTTTGTGGACAACAGTATCACACCAATATCACTTGCTGAATGCTTTTCTTTTTTTTAAACATAATTCTTGCTTGGGCCTTTATTAGTGAAGCTGTATTCTTAAATGTGTTTGTGCCTGTACATAGTCTCTTTGGGTGTGTGTGTCAGCCAGCCAGCCAGCCAATCTGTTGTTTACCTTGTATTTGTGTGCTTTCAGTTGCTGGGGAACATTGTTTCTCTTTTTCATTCAATAGTCTCACTACTGGTTCTACATGTATAGGGAAGGCAAGGCAGGATTTCAGTTCTTGATGTGATAGAATTATACATAGTGATGTAACGTGGGATAGCCTAGTAACTGAGGTTGAAATTGGATCATATCAACATGTGACATTTTGAATCCAGTGTACTGGCCCCTTATGACCTTTTTGCTCATTGTTTTCTCTCCTTAATTTGACCAGCAGGTGTCACCTCACATCAACTTTTAAGTTGATGGGATAATCACTTTTGAGTATTATTTGCTATTAAAAATATCACTGATGTGGTTTACATGACTCAGGATAGGGTGTTATTGAATTGAGATTTATTAGAAACATTGTAAGATAGTTTCACCTGTCTTCCATTGCATTATAATGCTTAGTGCAACAAACTAATATGGTCCAGACACACCAAGACAGTCGTGAAGAGGGCACGACAACACCTTTTTCTCCTCAGGAGACTGTAACGGTTTGGCATGGGTCCCCAAATCCTCAAAAAGTTCTACAGCTGCACCATCAAGAGCATCCCGACTGGTTGCATCTGGGGCCAAGCTTCCTGCCGTCCAGGACCTTTATACCAGGCGGTGTCAGAGGAAGGCCCAACAAATTGTCAAAGACTCTGTCACCCAAGTCATACTGGAGCGCCAAGTCTAGGTCCAAAAGGCTCCTGAGCAGCTTCTATCCCCAAGCTATAAGACTTCTGAACAATTAATCAAATGGCCACCCGGACTATTTACATTGACCCCGCTTTTGTTTTGAGACTGCTGCTACTCGCTGTTTATCATCTTTGCATAGTCACTTTCCCCTACCTACATGTACAAATGACCTCGACTAACCTGTACCCCCGCACATTTATTCGATACCCGTGCCTCCTGTATATAGCCGCCTTATTGTTATGTTTATTCTACTGTGTTACTTCTTTATTCTTACTATTTGATTTAGTAAATATTTTCTTGAACTGCACTGTTGGTTAAGGGCTTGTAAGTAAGCATTTCACGATAAGGTCTACATCTACCCTACCATTCAAAAGTTTGGGGTCCCTTAGAAATGGCCTTGTTTTTTAAAGAAAATCACGTTTTTTGTCCATTAAAATTACATCAAATTGATCAGAAATACAGTGTAGACATTGTTAATGTTGTAAATTACTATTGTATCTGGAAACGGCAGATTTTTTTAATGGAATATCTAAACTCAGCAAAAAAAGAAACATCCTCTCACTGTCAACTGCGTTTATTTTCAGCAAACTTAACATGTGCAAATATTTGTATGAACATAAGATTCAACAACTGAGACATAAACTGAACAAGTTCCACAGACATGTGACTAACATAAATGGAATAATGTGTCCCTGAACAAAGGGGAGGGGGTTGCCGGTGATGTCTGGTGAGGACCTGCCTTTACAACAGGCCTACAAGCCCTCAGTCCAGCCTCTCTCAGCCTATTGCGGACAGTCTGAGCACTGATGGAGGGATTGCGCGTTCCTGGTGTAACTCGGGCAGTTGTTGTTGCCATCCTGTACCTGTCCCGCAGATGTGATGTTCGGATGTACCAATCCTGTGCAGGTGTTGTTACATGTGTTCTGCCACTGCGAGGACGATCAGCTGTCCGTCCTGTCTCCCTGTAGCGTTGTCTTAGGCGTCTCAAGGTACTGACATTGCAATTTATTGCCCTGGCCACATCTGCAGTCATCATCCCTCCTTGCAGCATGCCTAAGGCACGTTCATGCAGATGAGCAGGGAACCTGGGCATTTTTCTTTTGGTATTTTTCAGAGTCAGTAGAAAGGCGTATTTAGTGTCCTAAGTTTTCATAACTGTGACCTTAATTTCTTACGGTCTGTAAACTGTTAGTGTCTTAACGACCGTTCCACAGGTGCATGATCATTAATTGTTTATGGTTCATTGAATAAGCATGGGAAACAGTGTTTAAACCCTTTACAATGAAGATCTGTGTAGTTATTTGGATTTTTACTCATTATCTTTGAAAGACAGGGTCCTGAAAAAGGGACGTTTCTTTTTTTGCTGAGTTTACATAGGCGTACAGAGGCCCATTATCAGCAGACATCCCTCCTCTGTTCCAATGGCACGTTGTGTTAGCTAATCCAAGTGCATAATTTTAAACGGTTAATTGATCATTAGAAAACCCTTTTGCAATTATGTTAGCACAGCTGAAAACGGTTGTCCTGATTAAAGAAGCAATAAAACTGGCCTTCTTTAGACTAGTTGAGTATCTGGAGCATCAGCATTTATAGGTTAGATTATAGGCTCAAAATGGCCAGAAACAAAGAACTTTATTCTGGAACTCGTCAGTCTATTCTTGTTCTGAGAAATTAAGGCTATTCCATGCGAGAAATTGCCAAGAACCTGAAAATCTCGTACAACGCTGTGTACTACCCCCTTCACAGAACAGCGCAAACGGACTCTAACCAGAATAGAGTGGGAGGCCCTGGTGCACAACTGAGCAAGAGGACAAGTACATTAGAGTCTGGTTAGAGAAACGGATGCCTCACAAGTCCTCAACTGGCAGCTTCATGAAATAGTACCCGCAAAACACCAGTCTTAACGTCAACAGTGAAGACGCGACTCTGGGATGCTGGCCTTCTAGGCAGAGTTGCAAAAGCCATATCTCAGACTAGCCCAAAAAAATATAAGATTAAGATGGATAAAAGAACACACACTGGACAGAGGAAGATTGGAAAAAGGTGATGGACAGACAAATTTAAGTTTGAGGTGTTCGGATCACAAAGAAGAACATTTGTGAGATGCAGAAAAAATGAAAAGATTCTGGAGAAGAGCTTGACGCCATCTGTTAAGCATGGTGGTGGCAATGTGATGGTCTGGGGGTGCCACCCTGTGGATGGTGCTTAATTGGAGCCAATTTTCTCATACAACAGGACAATGACCCAAAGCACAGCTCCAAACTATGCAATAACTATTTAGGGAAGAAGCAGTCAGCTGGTATTTTGTCTATAAGGAGTGGCCAGCAGTCACCGGATCTCAACCCTATTGAGCTGTTGTGGGTGCAGCTTGGCCATACGGTACTGTAGGAAGTGCCCATCAAGCCAATTCAATTTGTGGGAGATGCTTCAGGAAGCATGGGGTGAAATCTCTTCAGATTACCTCAACAAATTGACAACTAGAATGCCAAACGTCTGCAAGGCGGTAATTGCTGCAAATGGAGGATTCTTTGATGAAAGCCGTTTGAAGGACACAATTATTATTTCAATTAAAAATAATTATTTATAACTTTGTCAACGTCTTGACTATTTTTCCTATTAATTTTGCAACTCATTTCATGTATGTTTTCATGGAAAACAAAGAAATGCATAAGTGACCCCAAACTTTTGAACGGTAGTGTATTTCTTGAACTGCAATGTTGGTTAATTAAGGGCTTGTAAGTAAGCATCTCACAATAAGGTCTACAACTGTAGTATTCGACGCAAAAACGATTTGATTTGAGCTATCCCACAAGCCTACTGTAGTACAGCTGGTTCAAGGGGAGTGGCCAAAAGTGTCTTTCGGTGTTTTCGTCTTGTAGCTGACTTCTCTATCTGTGCGCTTCACGGGAATGCGTAGGAGTAGGGGAAACACGCTTTAGGAAATCATAAGAGTGGACTTCGGTTCAACCTGCATTGGATTTTCTAACTACACGTTTTAGGAACGCAACTAAATGGTAAGAAACCTAGCCGGGTTTATTCCAGCATTGGCGGATAAAGCATACTATATCAGTATTATAGGAAGTGGGCTTTATGCCTCTGGTTTACAATTGTTTACAGTACACAGTAGGCTATATTCCACCATCTCCGTGAGCAATCAGGTTGATGACGAAGTGATTAATGTATTGGTGAGAATATATATTTGAAAATGTAGGAACATTGGATAAATTAAATCCGGATTTTCGTGTCATGTTATCGTTAAATGTTCGTCTTTACTGATATTTATGTGCAATACCCGGAAGGCCTTACTAGAAAATATTGGATCATATCGCGAGTTCTCAGAACATGGTAATAATGCTGAACAATTACATGGTAACAAATCTATTTGATCCAGATGTGATTACTTGCTACAATAAGGCTTACATTGTATTTGAGTATATTTTTGTCGTTGATATTAACAAAAACCCACGTATAAAGTATAAAACGCATGTCCTTAATTGTTATCTGGATGTTACTATGTAATTGATTACAGGGAAATACTTTTCTCTTACTTCCTCCCTGTCACAGGTGTAGTGACTTAGCCTGGTCCATAATGTCTCGAAGTGGCCGCTCCAAGAGTACCAGGACAGGGTCATCCACAGGCCAGTGTGAGCCTCCTCAGGGACCAGGCGTCCATGTCTATCTGTTTTGGACCAAGGGAGGGGAGCGCTATCTGACCCACACAGAGGGTAAAGTGACAGCCGAGGAGCTTTCAATCTCTGCAGCACAGACTGTGGGTAAGAACAAGTGCCATTTATTGTTTTAATGAAACAGAAACAATATTTTGTTTGAGTATTGAGCAATAATTTAGGGCATTCAGGTTAGCTGTGTGGTGTTCTGTTGTTTGAGGACATTGGCAGCCTGGCACGTAAGGGTGTGTTTGAGTTGATGACTCCAGGCATCTGGCTTTTACAGTGCATTCGGAAAGTATTCAGACCCCTTCCCTATTTCCACATTTTGTTACGTTACAGCCTTATTCTAAAATGGATTAAATCGTTTATTTTCTTCATAAATCTACACACAATACCCCATAATGATTAAGCAAAAACAGGTTTTTAGAAATGCTTGTAAATGTATAAAAAAAACAACTGAAATATCACATTTACATAAGTATTCAGACCCTTTACTCAGTATGGTGTTGAAGCACCTTTGGCAGCAATTACAGCCTCGGTCTTATTGGGTATGATGCTACAAGCTTGGCACACCAGTATCAGGAGAGTTTATCCCATTCTTCTCTGTAGATCCTCTCAAGCTCTGTCAGGTTGGATGGGGAGCGTCGCTCAACAGCTATTTTCAAGTCTCTCCAGAGATGTTCAATCGGGACATTCAGAGACTTGTTCCGAAGTTACTCTTGCGTTGTCTTGGCTGTGTGCTTAGTCGTTGTCCTGTTGGAAGGTGAACCTTCACCCCAGTCTGAGGTCCTGAGTGCTCTGGAGCAGGTTTTCATCAATGTACTTTGCTCCGTTCATCTTTCCCTTGATCCTGACTAGTCTCCCAGTCCCTACTGCTGAAGAACATCCCTACAGCATAATGCTGCCACCACCATGCTTCACCGTCGGGAGGGTGCCAGGTTTCCTCCAAACGTGATGCTTGGCATTCAGGCCAAAGAGTTCAATCTTGGTTTCATCAGACCAGAGGATCTGGTTTCTCATTATCTGAGAGTCTTTAGGTGTCTTTTGGCAAACTCCAAGCAGGATTTCATGTGCCTTCTACTGAGGAGTGGCTTCCATCTGGCCACTCTACCACAAAGGACTGATTGATGGATTGCTGCAGAGAGAGTTGTCCTTCTGGAAGTTTCTCCCATCTCCACAGAGGAACTCTAGAGCTCTGTCAGAGTGACCATCGGGTTCTTGGTCACCTCCCTGACCAATGCCCTACTCCCCCGATTGCTCAGTTTGGCTGGGCAGCCAGCTCTAGGAAGAGTCCTAGAGTCCGGTTTCCAAACTTCTTCCATTTAAGAATGATGGAGGCCACTGTGTTCTTGGGGACCTTCAAAGCTGCAGAAATGTTTTGGTACCCTTCCCCAGATCTGTGCCTCGACACAATCCCGTCTCAGAGCTCTATATACAATTCCTTTGACCTCATGGCTTGTTTTTTTGCTCTAACGTGCACTGTCAACTGTGCGACCTTGTATAGGCAGGTGTGTGCATTTCCAAATAATGTCCAATCAATTGAATTTACCACAGGTGGACTCTAATCAAGTTGTATAAAATTGATCAAAGATGATCAATGGAAACAGGATGCACCTGAGCTCAATTTCAAGTCTCATAGCAAATGGTCTGAATTCTTATGTAAATAAGGTATTTGTTGTTTTTTCTTTTTACATTTGTTTAAAAAACTATTTTCACTTTGTCATTATGGGGTTTTGTGTGTAGATTGATGACATTTTAAAAATGTAATCCACTTTAGAATAAGGCTGTACCGTAACAAAATGTGGAAAAAGTGAAGGGGTCTGTGTACTTCCTGAATGCACTGTATGTCATTGAAAGGGTGTATCCAAGGTGTACTTAACCTATATATCTGTCCCCCTAGGTATCACTCCACTGTGCCATGTCCTGTTTTCCCTGTATGACCCTGAATCCCACTGCTGGTACAGTCCCAACCATTTCTTCAACCCAGAAGAGCAGACAAGCCTGACACTCCATTATCGCATGAGGTTAGTGTTTGTGTGTGTTTAAAAAAGGCCATCCCGTCCCCTCCTTTCTACCTAGATTTCCCTCACACTCCCTTCATTTTCCCTTGAGTCCCGTTAGTTTGGCTGTTCAGCCTACCTCAGTTAGCCCTGCCGTTCCCAAACAATCAGAGCTCTTGGAAAGGCGCAACTGGACACTACACCCACTCAGGACAGAGTGTTATCTTTGTCCAAAGAAAGAAGACGCACATTTCTGAGGTCAATTTTTTTTATTGTGGACAGCAACAAGAATACCTGAATGTGGTGCGTGCATCAAAATAATCACAAATCATTCGGAGTAACACGAGTACTATTCCACCAAGATTCACTCCCAGTCAAGATTCATGTTGTATGACCAGAAGTGTGTGAAGAGAGAGGAAAAGGAAATTAAAACCCTGAAAAGAGAAGCATCGTCATTGTTCTGACGGGACATCCTGTGGAGGGTCAGAACCCAGAGAAGCATCAGCATTCTGTGATGGATGTAGTCTATCACAGTGCCATCCGTTTTATCACCAAAGCCCCATATACTACCCACCACTGCGAACATGTATGCTCTATATGTATATGTATGCTGTATGCTCTCGTTGGCTGGCCCTCACTACATATCCATCGCCAAACCCACTGGCGCAAGGTCATCTATAAGTCTTTGCTAGGTAAAGCCCCGCCTTATCTCAGCTCACTGGTCACCATAGCAACACCCACCCGTAGCACACAGTCTAGCAGGTATATTTTACTGGTCATCCCCAAAGCCAACACTTACTTTGGCCGCCTTTCCTTCCAGTTCCCTGCTGCCAATGACTGGAACAAATTGCAAAAATCTCTGAAGCTGGAGTCTTATATCTCCCTCTCTAACTTTAAGCATCAGCTTACTGATCACTGCACCTGTACACAGCCAATCTGTAAATAGCACACCCGACTACCTCAAAATTGTTTTGACCAGACATCTTGTGGAGGGTCAGAACCCAGAGAAGCATCAGCATTGTTCTGAGTGGACATCCTGTGGAGCATCAGAACCCAGAGAAGCATCAGCATTGTTCTGAGCGGACATCCTGTGGAGCATCAGAACCCAGAGAAGCATCAGCATTGTTCTGAGCGGACATCCTGTGGAGCATCAGAACCCAGAGAAGCATCAGCATTGTTCTGAGCGGACATCCTGTGGAGCATCAGAACCCAGAGAAGCATCAGCATTGTTCTGCGTGGACATCCTGTGGAGCATCAGAACCCAGAGAAGCATCAGCATTGTTCTGAGTGGACATCCTGTGGAGCATCAAAACCCAGAGAAGCATCAGCATTGTTCTGCGCGGACACCCTGTGGAGCATCAAAACCCAGAGAAGCATCAGCATTGTTCTGAGTGGACATCCTGTGGAGCATCAAAACCCAGAGAAGCATCAGCATTGTTCTGAGTGGACATCCTGTGGAGCATCAGAACCCAGAGAAGCATCAGCATTGTTCTGAGCGGACATCCTGTGGAGCATCAGAACCCAGAGAAGCATCAGCATTGTTCTGAGTGGACATCCTGTGGAGCATCAAAACCCAGAGAAGCATCAGCATTGTTCTGCGCGGACACCCTGTGGAAGGTCAGAACCCAAATCCCAGTCAGCATAATTGTGCTAGCAGGTGAGGGCATTCACAGCTGACCGCTCAGAAGGGCGAGGGCATACCAGCCAACTGTTTTTATAGTGTGTGTCAAATCAAATTTTATTTGTCACATACACATGGTTAGCAGATGTTATTGCGAGTGTAGCGAAATGCTTCTAGTTCCGACAGTGCAGTAATAACCAACGAGTAATCTAACCTAACACTGTGTGTGTGAGAGAGAGAGTGTGTGTGTGTGAGAGAGACTATGCACTGTATGATTTTTATGTACAGGCATATTTATATAGGGAATTTTCTCTTTCGGTTCCCAGGTTTTACTTTCGGAATTGGCATGGGTTGAGTGAGAAGGAGCCGTCAGTGTCGCGATATGCCCCACGGTCAGGGACAGAGCACGGGGGCTCACCTCTACTAGAAATGACCTCCCTGGAATACCTCTTCTGCCAGGTGAGTTTCAGAAAGAGGCGTGTTTTATCCAAAATGTGTTTGTATTCATATATTCCTGTGGAAGTATGCATTAACATAATATTCCTGTGTCACACGGACGTTTTCATATTGTGAAAAAACTCATTTCCCTTTTCTTTCTCTTAGGCAAAGTTTGATTTTGTGAATGATGTCACGCCGATGGAGGATGCTCAAGGAAAAGAAGAGCTGAGTCGCTTTAAGAATGAGAGTCTGGGTATGGCTGTGCTGCACCTCTCTCACCAGGCCCTGTGCTCAGGCTGCACGCTACAGGAAGTGGCCAAGTCTGTCAGGTAAGCCATGAGTCAGAGGGGATGGGTGCATTGTTTAGGAAGGGCTTTGACAAGGTTTCAGACATTACTATAGTCTTGAGGCTGTGTTGAAAAATGGCACCTTATTCACTATCAAAACTAGTGCATTATAGAGGGAAACTAGTGCCTTTACAAACGCAGCCGTAATGTTTTGATTGACTGCCATATTCCCCTTGCCATACTGTAGCTTCCTTCGCTGCATTCCGAGATCCTTCTCCAAACATATAGCGAGGGACAACTTCCTGACCAAGATCCGTATCCGGCGTGTGTTTGCTGACTTCGTGAGGACCTTCCAGGAGCACACTGTGGACGTAGGACGCCTGGGCTCCCAGGAGGTCATGTATAAATACCTGTCTACTCTGGAGCACCTAGCCCCCTGCTTCGGTACCGAGACCTTCCTCGCGGCCCAACTGGAGCTGAGGAAGGACGGGGGCGACTGGAGCGGCTCCTACCTCAACACCAGCCACGCCCACGGGGCCTCTGACCCTGAGAACTTTGGCCCTCGGGTCATGCATGAGGTCATGGTGTCTGGTACCAAGGGGATTCAGTGGAGGAAGATCACAGTGCAGAAGGTATTTCTGTCTGTCTCATTGGATGTCTATCAAGCTCTTTGACTGCTAGTTAGAACTGTGAGTTGCCTTTGTGTGTTTCTCGTAGTGTGCCTTCTGTGGGATGCTCTGTAAGTTGTGTCTATCCATTCTAGGCCCAGGCCAACAGTTACTTTGGGAACGATTACTTAGGGAATCGGAAAACTGTGAAGCAATCGCCCCTCCAGCAAGAACCTAAATCCTCTGACACATGGATGTCTTTCTGCGACTTCCCAGAAATCTCCCACATCACCATCACTGGAGCCAACGTCAGCATCATTAAACAGGACAACTTCTCTATGGTTCGAGCACCTGCCTCTCAACTGCTTTCTGTTGGGCCCCAAACCTATCTTGAGATACACACACGTAGCTCCATGTTTTGTGCAAATCCCCCATTGACAACAGTGCATGATTTATGCAAAAACCTAAGTCAAGTGTGCAGATCTCAAGTTAAGTTTGTGTGTGAAGTTGCATCTTACTATATGATGTATGTCTGTATGGAAGTGGAGTGTCTGACTGAAATGTGTGATGTTGTCTGAGGATGATATGTTTATATGTGTGCAGGAGGTTCAAATGAATTCCAGCCTTGAGGCTCTGTCTTTCGTCTCCCTGCTGGACGGGTACTTCCGGCTTACTGCAGACGCACACCACTACCTGTGTCACGAGGTGGCTCCGCCCAGGGTAGTGCTCAGTGCCACCAATGGTCTCCATGGACCAATGAAGTGAGTAACACACACACACACACACACTGCCCTGGTTCCCACTACAATTCTGACTGTCTTTTTCAGTGATGACTTTGTGCTGCAGAGACTGAGGAAGGAAGCAGTTGAAGAGGGAGCCTTTCTTGTGCGCTGGAGCGTCCTCGACTACCACCGCATCATATTAGCTGTTCTAAACAAGAGTCAGGTAAACGTGCCTCCGCACCAAGCCCTGAAGGACGAGGCACATGGAAAATGTAGAGTCCGAAAATATGAAAAGCAATACAATGTCATTAGAAGTTATATATTTGGATGCATGTGTGTGTCTTTGCTGGCTTCCTATAGAATGGACAAGCTGCAATTCACAAGCAGTTCAGGATCCTGCATAGTGGTTCAGTGTTTGCTCTGGAAGGCTGGGACCGGGAGTTCTCCAGTGTCAAGGAGCTCACCGACAGCCTCAAGACCTTTGTGCTCAAGTCTGGCACGGACAATTTCACTGTGAAGAAATGCTGCCTACCCCGACCTGCAGGTTAGTTTGTGTGTGATGTGTTTTTTTATAGATGTGCATTGGTGCTGTTCTGCCCCTAACATACCACAGCTCAACATATGTACAGAGATGTTATTCTGTAAGGATGTGTTGTGTGTCCATGTTTTCCTATACTGTATTTAAATGAGTGTTTGTGTGCTGCAGAACTGTCCAACCTCTTGGTGATGAGGCAGGGTGCGGACCAGTGTGTTCAGCCTGACTCTGTGGCCCTCTGTCTGACTCAGCTGAGGTTCCATCAGATCAAAGACAAGGAGATCACCCAGGTGAGAGAGAGGGCATTCTTGCTGCACCCTCGACAACCACTGTGATTATTATTATTTGACCATGCTGGTCATTTATGAACATTTGAACATCTTGGCCATGTTCTATTATAATCTCCACCCGGCACAGCCAGAAGAGGACTGGCCACCCCTCATAGCCTGGTTCCTCTCTAGGTTTCTTCCTAGGTTTTGGCCTTAGTAGGGAGTTTTTCCTAGCCACCGTGCTTCTACACCTGCATTGCTTGCTGTTTGGGGTTTTAGGCTGGGTTTCTGTACAGCACTTTGAGATATCAGCTGATGTACGAAGGGCTATATAAATAAATTTGATTTGATTCTCTTCTATATATCTCTCTGTCAGCGCCCTTCTTTGTGTATGTTTCACCTGGGTTATATTCAGTAGGGCACACCTTTGCAACAGTACCTCCCAGTTTCACTAAATTCCAATACATTTTTCCCTACTGAACACTGATGCTCTTCTCTATCTTTGTCTGGTTTGTACCCAGTACTTCTAAAATAGCTGTATGTCTGGTTGTCCTTTGCTTAGGAGCAGCATCTGGGCCGTGGGACCAGGACCAACATCTACTCTGGCAGTCTGTTGGTGTGGGGCGGAGTCGAGGAGGAGGATGAGGAGGACAAGTGGAACAACAATCTTACTGATCGCAAAGAGATCCGAGTGGTTCTTAAGATCTTGGACCAGAGCCACAAGGACATAGCGTTAGTGAGTTACCATTAATGTATCATTATCCTCTTACAGGAATTGATTGCGTGATGAGTACCCTTACCTGTGACCTGAAGACTAGCTCGTTGTGATAATGTCTGGACTGGGTTGGAACCATCCCAGGTTCCAACCCAGTGTGCCTCAATCACACAACGGTTACCTTGTTGGTTCGAAGCTACCGTTTTCACGGTAGACTCTGTTAAATGTGAACCTTTGTTTACAATGTCCTGATAATCCTTCCTCTTTCCTGTCCTCTCGTAGGCATTCTTTGAAACAGCCAGTCTGATGAGCCAAGTATCTCACAGTCACCTGGTCTTTGTACATGGAGTGTCTGTCAAAGGATCTGAGAGTAAGTCACCATGGCACTACTCAACCTCACTTCCTCATTCAGCTGTGCAACCTCCTTCTTCAGTACTGACACTTCCCTCTCAGAAGGTTAATTGTATTGATTGTTTGAATTACTAGGCAACAGGACTGGTGTACAGTACAACCACAAGCCTGACTCTCAGCCAAACCGTAGCCTTTAAATTAGACTCAATACAGTGAAGTGTCGGTCATCTCTAACAGTAAGTGGTGTGATCCTAGATAATAATCCTTGTCTTTGACCTGTCTGCAGACATCATGGTGGAGGAGTTTGTGGAGTTTGGGCCTCTGGATGTGTTCCTGCGAAGGGAAAGGGCGCTGGTCACCCCTCAGTGGAAATTTACTGTAGCCAAACAGCTGGCCAGTGCCCTGAGCTACCTCGTAAGTCAGCCTGATACCCTCACATCACAACAAACTAAGATTACTCCTCACTCATTGTATGAAACAATGACCTTTTAGGATGTTGATCTCCTGTCCTCTGTGATAGTCCCGTTTCAAACTCTAAACCCTTGTGTCCATAGTTAATGTATTGCCAACCCTCATCTCCCACTATTGAGTGTCCTGAATGTACTTTATGTTGTTACCTATACCACCTGGTTACTGCAGGAGACTAAACAACTGGTACATGGTAATGTCTGTGCTAAAAACATTCTGGTGGCTCGTCGTGGTCTGGAGGAGGGCACCTTTCCCTTTGTCAAGCTGAGCGATCCAGGCATTGCCCTCAACGTGCTGTCCAGAGAAGGTTAGTTCCTACTTGAACAATAAAACAGTTAGTTCCTACCAGACCACTTCCATGTTGGGCAACACCCACTACATGATAAATAGAATCTCTCTACAGTGAGTTATTTTGTCAACCCTCAATTTCCGTCTCTGGTGGTTTTTCTTGGTCTTCATTCTTTTAGATCAGATTGAGTCACAAGAAGCCCTGTGCAAACCACTTCCTGGTTGCTGTGAGGCCCACTTCCTGGTTGTCTTGCACTTGCCATCATATTGACACTTAGCAGGAAGGCTTTAGAGGTTATTTAGTTTGTGTTGTGAGACCATGTGATTCATGAACCTACTGAATGTAGTGGTATTATATAGCCTGGTCTGACTTAGACTGTCTCAATGCCCTACAGAGCGTGTCGAGCGAATCCCATGGATCGCCCCGGAGTGTGTGCCAAGCAGTGCCCCATTCGGCAGTGCTGCCGACCAGTGGAGCTTTGGAGCCACACTGCTGGAGATCTGCAACAATGGAGATTTGCCCATGAGTGGCAGCACGCTCACTGAGGTACCTACAGCCCTATTGTCACTGCCCTTCAATTCTCCTCCCTCTAATCATAACTCATTATCTGCCATCCTCTTACCATGCCTGTGATTCATACTGACCCCTGATCTCTCTCCTGCCAACAGAAAGAGCGTTTCTACGAGACGCGGAGTCGCCTCACCGAGCCCTCGTCGCAGGAACTGGCCAGCTTCATTAGCATGTGTTTGACCTACGAACCCCGGGAGAGGCCGTCCTTCCGCACTGTGCTTCGAGAGCTCACTGAACTACAGATCAAGAGTATGTCCTCTCCTTTTATTATTTGAATCAGTCTGTTTCTCTCCGTTTCCTCTTCTAGCATTTAGATTGACCACATTTTCGTGATTGATTAGTGTTGCTTTAATGTTGCTCTCCTGGTTTCTGATCAGATCCTGACATATCCCCTTTGGAGTCTCTCCCGGACGCTGACCCCAACGTTTTCCTCAAACGCTACTTGAAAAAGATCCGGGACTTAGGAGAGGTGAGTTAATTTCTCCGCAGGACAACATGACTCTTATAAACCCCTCTGTGCTCTTCATCTTCTGTTGTGCTTTGTGATCTACTGGCGTTATGTAAAACATTATTCCCTGGCCTCCCTCTAACTGAGAGAATGCTTTGTGCTCTCTCCCTTTGTCTCCAGGGTCACTTTGGGAAGGTGATTCTCTATGTGTATGACCCAGCCAACGACGGGACAGGGGACTATGTAGCAGTGAAGGCCCTGAAGCATGAGGGAGGCAGCCATCTCCGTGAAGGCTGGATGAAGGAGATTGAGATCCTCAAGTCTCTTTACCACAGCAACATAGTCAAGTACAAGGGCTGCTGCTCTGAGCTGGGTGAGTGGCATGTGATCCAGTCAAGCTCACCTGTCTGTCATCCACCTGCTGTATATGACTGGCAGTCTCATTTTCATACAATGCTTGTTTATTACATTTCTTGCTTGGCTCCTTCCTACAGGTGACATGTTCATGTGTGGGGGGTTTCCAGCATCTGTTCACATTTACATGTGTAGTTTAGCGTCTGTATGTATGAGTGACTGCTGTAAATGCCTGTTTCGTTGTCTCCACAGGAGGGCAGACGGTGCAGCTGATTATGGAGTTCCTACCTCTGGGCAGCCTCAGAGAGTACCTAGCCAAACACCGCCTGGGCGTGGCTCACAGCCTCCTCTTTGCACAGCAGATCTGCCAGGTGAGACAGGAGCACTGCACGGGGGGGGCTGGTAATATAAAGATATATGTAATCTAGATTCCTTCTAGGGTTCTGCTTAGTTCTGTAGCAGGTACACTGTTTGGGTTCAAGTTGAAGATTTCCTATCCAATATTGGAGTATTGTTTTATACAACAATAGATTAAAGTACTCTATTTTCTTCTCTAACTGCTACTCTTTCACCTTGGTCTCCCTCATCTCTCCTCCTGCTCTTTTGGCTTTTTTTCCTTTTTAAGGGGATGGATTACCTGCACTCGAAGCGATACATCCACCGGGACTTGGCTGCCCGGAACGTACTGGTGGAGAATGAGCATCTGGTGAAGATCGGGGACTTTGGCCTTACCAAATACATCCCAGAGGGAGATGTTTACTACCGCGTGCGTGAGGATGGAGACAGTCCTGTGTTCTGGTGAGTCCTGGAGCCATTGAGCAATTACTTCCCTTCTGGGCTGCTAATTTAGAGTCCAGATGTGTGCATTAAAAGGTATCTTACGATAACCTTTGACTTTATTTTACAGGTATGCAATTGAGTGTCTGAAGGAGAGCAAGTTTTCCTTCTCTTCAGACATTTGGTCCTTTGGCGTGACGCTCTATGAGGTCCTGACCCACTGTGAATATCGTCAGAGCCCTCCAGTGGTACGAAACGACACCCTCTGTCTCCGTCTAAATCCGCATGATCCATTTAACCAAGGCCACCAACCCTTTACATAATTGTGATGCAGTCTGTGTGCGGTTTGCTGAGTGTATTAATTGTGACGTGTGCGTTTTGTATGTGTTTTTAAAAAAAATAGAAGTTCTTTCAGATGATGGGCATAGTGAAGGGTCAGATGACGGTGATGGTGCTGATCAAGCTGCTGGAGAAACACAATAGGTTGCCCTGCCCCCGAGACTGTCCTAGCGAGGTAAAGCATACAGCTAAACACTCTCACACAGTCTTCATTATTTCTGTAAGCCAGATGCACCTAGGGAAACAAACCTGTCTTTGTTTTGAACAGGTCCGCATGTTGATGCAGCATTGTTGGGACTTTGACCCCGCGAGACGGCCATCTTTCAAATCCCTCATTGCGTCCATCGAAGCGATTCGCAACAAATCAAAACTGAAAAATTGGGCGTGCAAAATTATTCAGCCCCCTTAAGTTAATACTTTGTAGCGCCACCTTTGCTGCGATTACAGCTGTAAGTCGCTTGGGGTATGTCTCTATCAGTTTTGCACATCGAGAGACTGAAATTTTTCCCATTCCTCCTTGCAAAACAGCTCGAGCTCAGTGAGGTTGGATGGAGAGCATTTGTGAACAGCAGTTTTCAGTTCTTTCCACAGATTCTCGATTGGATTCAGGTCTGACTTTGACTTGGCCATTCTAACACCTGGATATGTTTATTTTTGAACCATTCCATTGTAGATTTTGCTTTATGTTTTGGATCATTGTCTTGTTGGAAGACAAATCTCCGTCCCAGTCTCAGGTCTTTGCAGACTCCATCAGGTTTTCTTCCAGAATGGTCCTGTATTTGGCTCCATCCATCTTCCCATCAATTTTAACCATCTTCCCTGTCCCTGCTGAAGAAAAGCAGGCCCAAACCATGATGCTGCCACCACCATGTTTGACAGTGGGGATGGTGTGTTCAGGGTGATGAGCTGTGTTGCTTTTACGCCAAACATAACGTTTTGCATTGTTGCCAAAAAGTTCAATTTTGGTTTCATCTGACCAGAGCACCTTCTTCCACATGTTTGGTGTGTCTCCCAGGTGGCTTGTGGCAAACTTTAAACAACACTTTTTATGGATATCTTTAAGAAATGGCTTTCTTCTTGCCACTCTTCCATAAAGGCCAGATTTGTGCAATATACGACTGATTGTTGTCCTATGGACAGAGTCTCCCACCTCAGCTGTAGATCTCTGCAGTTCATCCAGAGTGATCATGGGCCTCTTGGCTGCATCTCTGATCAGTCTTCTCCTTGTATGAGCTGAAAGTTTAGAGGGACGGCCAGGTCTTGGTAGATTTGCAGTGGTCTGATACTCCTTCCATTTCAATATTATCGCTTGCACAGTGCTCCTTGGGATGTTTAAAGCTTGGGAAATCTTTTTGTATCCAAATCCGGCTTTAAACTTCTTCACAACAGTATCTCGGACCTGCCTGGTGTGTTCCTTGTTCTTCATGATGCTCTCTGCGCTTTTAACGGACCTCTGAGACTATCACAGTGCAGGTGCATTTATACGGAGACTTGATTACACACAGGTGGATTGTATTTATCATCATTAGTCATTTAGGTCAACATTGATCATTCTGAATAATTTTGCACGCCCAATTTTTCAGTTTTTGATTTGTTAAAAAAGTTTGAAATATCCAATAAATGTCGTTCCACTTCATGATTGTGTCCCACTTGTTGTTGATTCTTCACAAAAAATACAGTTTTATATCTTTATGTTTGAAGCCTGAAATGTAGCAAAAGGTCGCAAAGTTCAAGGGGGCCGAGATCCCATTCATATGAAATATTTACTATCCAGAAGAGGAGAGGAGCTGTCGTTCCACATGATTTGTCACTCATTAATCATGTGAACATTATAACACTTCAATTGAGGCATGTATATTACCAACCGTTTCTCTTTATTTCTGTATTGGTGTAAATATAAAACATTTACTGATTTTATTGTATCATATCATGTTTTTCCCTATGTTTGTATGTATTAAATGTTTGAGTGGGCGAATGTTGAAAATGAAGCATTTGTATCCCTTGATGGTGTTTAATAAATTTGACCAAAGCCCCAAAAAATCCAGGTTGTGAATTGTTAGTTCATCATTTGTAACACTTTCACCGAATGTAAATGATCAATTGTGTATTTATTTAAAAAAAGGAGAGTTGAGTGCAAAGCAAAGGGAAGTCCACTTCTGTTTGCCAACTTGAGCAAACTGTCTACTCAGATATGGTATGATAAACATGCTAAGGTCCAGTGTGCCTAGAGGCGAAAGCTAATTTGATTACATGCCTAAATAATTTCCCTATTAGTTGAGTTTTTCCTAAATAAAATAACATTTCCTGTCAATCAGGGACATACACAGCTGAATGTAATGCAAACACCTCAACTTCTATTGAATCAGAAATTATATAGTGATTTTATTAATATGTTCATACCGGTAATTCAATTCAATGTACTGGATCATGTGGGTTTGTTGAATTTGTAGTGGGCGTAACTGGTTTTGATTTATGACAGGCAAGCTACAACTACCCGCCCCGCTCATGACGTGACGTGGTATAAAAAAATGCTTCTTCTCGTCCAATTAGAAGCCGAGTTGCGCCCATGTGTGTATTGTTTAAACTGCTCAAATCTGACGGTGTTGTCATTTTCAGAAAACTTTCAGGCAAAGGTGATGGCGGCCGCGGTGTCCGTTAGCGCAGCTGGCAGAGAAGAAAATCCAAATGCAGGGCCCAATTTCGCTAGCCGTCCACTTCACGAAAACTATGACCCCGCTGTCGAACACGAGAATTGGGTGTCCAGGGATCCCGAGCCCAGTGATGGAGATGCATCATCGGACAACGAGTGTCAGCGAAGGGTCGATGAAGAGTTGACGAAGCTTAGCCCTGAAGAGATTGAGAGTCGCTTGGACAGAACTCGTCGAGAGTTTTACAATCGAAGGAAAATCATAATTAAAAACCTGCCATCCGATGTTAGCAATCAGGTACGTTTCCTAAACTTTTTTTAGTTTTCAGTAACGTTAAAAAGCTAACGCGGGTCAGTAATTTCATCAGATCAAGCCCAGGATGCAGCTCGTTAATCTAGTAAACGTTATGTAAAAGATAAATAACTACACCCGTGCCATGAAATTGACATCTACCTATATTACCAGTAATTTAACGGAGTTCGCTGACTTTTGGTTATGTCTTTATTCTAGTTAGCTATCTTATTTTAACGTTAGCTAGCACAGTTTCCTAGGAACTAACAATGATTTGCGAACTAATCGTAGTTCCTAATTATGTGCCAATAAACTTCTATTTGCGCTCTCAAAGTATTGCTACGTGGTAGGTGATGTTTGGTGGTTATTCACGGCCTGGCTGTAATTGCCCATTCCAGCTTCACGCGTGTTTGATGGACAAGTTGAAAGTGCAGAATTAAAATCCTCGTGCGGAAAGGCAATGCTAGTTGCTAACGTTAGCAGAACTGTTTGTTTTGTTTTGACCAGTAATTGTCAGGCTATGGATTGACATACATTGTATGTGACTGGTTCAAAAGTCTCGTTAAATTATTTTCAGGTACTGTCCCTCATTGAAACAAACTTCATGGCCCTGGAACATTTCGTTAAAAAAAAGAGAAGTTTGAACATGCTTGACTCGTGGGGAACTGTGGCCTGTGCGCGTTTCATTGTTTGCCTGGGTGCATATTGGGAGTTCGAGATGGGAACGTGAGTAGCAGTGACAAAGGGTTGAAGGTGTAGAGGGAACGTAGCCGCTTTCAGAAAATGCTAGACAGCATTGCGATTCGTTTGTGGAACAGGCAAAGCATTGTGGAACAACATTTCTCCTAGCACAGTGAATGGGCAACTTTTTTACACCATTGCCCGATAGCTGGGGATGACTCTGCTTTTGTTTCATATTGGCAAAGACACCTGCTTTAAGCAATCATCCTAAATTGTTTTGATCAATACTTCTGAGCATTTAGGTACTACAGATGGTCTATACTCAAATAGTGTTGTGGCAAGCCCTTGCCAATGTCACACTATCCCTAATTGGACACTTAAACTGATAGCAACATGCTTCGACCCCCCCAAATGAATGGCAAAGCAGGTCAGTGAATAAAAGTAGACATGTAGATGGAGCTACACAACAGATGGCTTTAGATTAGGGATGTTCACACATCACATTAGTTTGTCATGTTTTCAAGTGATTGTAGTGTCTAACACTTAGTTTAAAGCAGAATTTATGCCTACAATACTCCACCGTTGGTAGGGCATCTCTGGCCAAGGAGGGCGTTTAAAAATATTGGCTGGAGAGTTCTATGGAAAAAAAATGTAGGGAAACACTGATTGTAGCTCACCATACTTTCTCCCTTTCAGGAGGTACATGAGCTGTTGCGCAGCTATGACTTGAAGTACTGCTTTGTGGACAAATACAAGGGAACAGGTAGGTAAAAAAAGACTAAAATGTAAGACTAATTGGATGCAGCAGGCTCTCTGACAGAGCTAGACAAACACATTCCTCAACTCTCTTCCTATTTTGAGCAATGTAACCTTCCACGTAGTTCTTTAAAGTCTTAGCTCATATTCTCTCTTCTCCCCTCAGCGTTTGTCACACTGCTCCATGGGGAGCAGGCACAATGTGCCATCAAAGAGTTCCACCAGCACATGCTGCGGGAGCGGGAGATCTCTGTGCAGCTGCAGCCCACCGACGCGCTGCTGTGCATCGCCAACCTGCCCCACGCCTTCTCCCAGCAGCAGTTTGAGGAGCTGGTGAGACCCTTCGGCAACCTAGAGCGCTGCTTCCTGGTCCACAGCGCCTCCACTGGCCACTCCAAGGGCTACGGCTTCGTGGAGTACATGAAGAAGGACTCTGCGGCTAGGGCTAAGTCTGAGCTGCTGGGGAAGCAGCTGGGCTCCAGGATGCTGTACGTCCACTGGACTGAGGTGGGCTCCCTCACCTACCCCCTGCTGCACTCCAGGTGTCTCTGTGTGGACCGTCTGCCCCCCAGCCTGCTGACTGCCCAGGACCTCAGCAATGCCCTGGCCGACACGCACGCACCCATCTTCTGCCAGGTCAGTCACATGTGAACACGCGCGCAGGAACTCCCAACGACCTCTCACACAAACTTGCACTGATATTTTCAGAGGATTTAACATGTGTATCTGGCTCTCATGAATAGTATATATCTAGTAGCTTTTCTCAGTTCAATTTGTATCGGAGTGCCTCCAGTATACTCTAGTAGCAAGCAGAACATACCTGCTTGTACTTTTGGCACATCTTTTTACTTTGTTAGTCATGAAAGCTGTTCCAACTGTTTCCCCTAGGTTTTTTGTTGAAGCAGTGGTGGCAGAGTTAGTGTGTACATGACTAATGGCACGGTATTAGAGGCCCTCTTGGCCTCAGACACCATTTTGTTTTAAAGCTAATTTCTTGCAGTTCTACACATTTTGTCGTTGTGCAGAGGAAATTAGCAGTTTTAGAGAATTTCTTGCAATTATACATTTTGCCATTGCTTATACCCTTTTCTTATGCTATCTGGGTGACTCAAACCTATAACAAAATCAATGGAGTGCCAATGCAATGACATGTTTAAATGTGATTGTCCCGGACTGTTTATACTTTGATTGTTAGTTCTTAAAGATCAGAGCTCCATTGTCTTGTCTACATACTTTATATCTGGTTGAAACTGACTGTTTTACCATCCTGAAATATATTTTTATTACAATTTTTCAGTGGTGGCCATGATTTAAAAACGGTGGTGGACTGCTGCTAAGTGCATGTAGGGGAAACACTGCAACTGCTTTTGTTTACACTGAGCAAGTGTGTTTGAGGTAGCTGTGCTACAGGGTTCAGATGGTTGTGTTATGTAACATGGGTCATCTATAGTGATGGCAGGGTCTTGGGCAGTTCACATAAAGGAGGTCGCTATAGGTGGGAGTATTTTTGTATGAATCTGGCTTTCGAGCCCTCACCTTTGACCTGTTTTTCCTGTGGCCACTTGTTTCTATAGCAATGAGCTTTGCTGGTTTCTATGGAGATGACCATCTGACTCCCAGGTGGTGTCAGTCAGCAGGCCTTTCTGGAATGAGACAGGGGTGTTCTTTTGGCACCATAAGCACACAGTCATTCATATACCATTATGGCACAGTAGTTTGAGGTCTGGCAGAACACTGTTGTGTAATAGTGCAAGTGAGGCAATTGAACTATTGGACAGGTTAACTCAGGAATATGAAACATTTTTTTCATTGCTCACTTGGTCTTACATTGTTTATTGCCTTTTTTGTAGATCGACAAACTGGAGAGAATTTATTGGTAATTGCTTCTAAACGTTGAGACTCTAGTAGTAGCTGTGGCAAACTGGAGAGAAGATTTGGGAACATGAAGTCCCAAGTGTTTTTTTCTACTTTATATTATAGAATGCCGCTGGGCATGATTAAATTTAATCCCACCTACTGTCTCTAGTAGAGGTCCACCGACTAATCGGAATGGCCAATTAATTAGGGCGAATTTCAAGTTGTCATAACAATTGGTAGTTTTGGATGACGATTTTGTCTTTTTTACACCTTTATTTAATCTTTTTAACTGGGCATGTCAGTTAAGAACACATTCTTATGTTCAATGATGGCCTAGGAACGGTGGGTTACCTGCCTTGTTCAGGGGCAGAACGACAGATTTTTACCTTGTCAGCTCAGGGATTCAGTCTTGCAACCTTACGGTTAACTAGTCCAACGCTCTAACCTCCTGCCTCACGAGGAGCCTGTCTGTTACGCGAATGCAGTAAGAAGCCAGGGTAAGTTGCTAGCTAGCATTAAACTTAATCAATCATAATCACTAGTTATAACTACACATGGTTGATATTACTAGTTTATCTAGTGTGTCCTGCATTGCATATAGTTGTTGCAGTGCGCATTCGCGAGAAAAAAAAATGTTGCTCCAACGTGTAACTAACCATAAACATCAATGCCTTTCTTAAAATCAAACGGCAATATATATTTTTTTAACCTGCATATTTATCTAAAATAAATCCAGTTTACCAGGCAATATTAACCAGGTGAAATTGTCACTTCTCTTGCGTTTATTGCACGCAGTCAGGGTATATGCAACAGTGTGGGTCGCCTGGCTCGTTGCGAACTAATTTGCCAGAATTTTACGTAATTATGACATAACATTGAAGGTTGTGCAATGTAACGAGAATATTTAGACTGGATGCCACCCGTTAGATAAAATACAGAACTGTTCCGTATTTCACTGAATGAATAAACGTTTTGTTTTCGAGATTGTTTCCGAATTCGACCACATTAATGACCTACGGCTCCTATTTCTGTGTGTTATAATTAAGTATGATTTGATAGAGCAGTCTGACTGTGATGATAGGCAGCAGCGGGCTCATCAGCATTTATTCAAACAGCACTTTCGTGTGTTTTGCCAGCAGCTCTGCTGTTTATGAATTCAAGCCTATCAACTCCTGAGATTAGGCTGGTGTAACCGATGTGAAATGGCTAGCTATATAGTCATATAAAAAATACTATAACTACAACCTAAAACCTCTTACCTTGGAATATTTTAGTCTCATGTTAAAAGGAACCACCAACTTTCAGGCTACCCACACTGTTGCATATACCCTGACTCTGCGTGCAACAGGCAGTTAACCCACTGTTCCTAGGCCGTCATTGAAAATAAGAATTTGTTCTTAACTGACTTGCCTAGTTAAAGGTTTAAAAATATATATGTGTATGTATATGTTCTCCTATTCTGAGCAAGGAACTTAAACGTTAGCTTTCTTACGTTGCACTTTTACTTCTCCACACTTTGTTTTTGCATTATTTAAACCAAATTGAACATGTTTCATTAATTTGAGGCTAAATAGATTTTTATTGATGTATTATATTAAGTTAAAGTGTTAGTTCAGTATTGTTGTTGTAATTGTCATTATTACAAATACATTTTTTAAAATCGGCCGATTAATCGGCAGCCGCTTTTGTCCAAAAGGTATCTGTTTTTTTTGGTCCTCCAATCGGTATCGGCATTGAGAAATCATAATCGGTCGACCTCTAGTCTCTACCATTGTATCAAATACTCCTTTCTACTAATTGTGGTGAGGAAATCGGTGTGGATGGTGTTTTTAAAAATGTCAAGATGTTTAATATTACTGAATTCTGTGTAAACCTATTTAAATGGCAAATGTAGTCATTAGTTTTGGACTGATTGCATAAGGAATCCATATTTAACTCAATTTTCCTTTATTCAGTTGGCTCAGGGCCAGGATGACAGTTTCCGGCGGTTTGCCATGTTGGAGTTTTCCTCGGCAGAGATGGCTGAGCAGGTGCAGAGAGAGGCTGACGGCAGGGCGCTAGGTGGGACCCACATCCGCGTCTCCTTCTGTGCCCCTGGACCCCCGGGACGGAGCATGCTGGCTGCCCTCATCGCTGCCCAGACCATGGTAAAGACTTCTTGGTTGCCACATCAGACCATATGTTTGAACTATTACTCCCTTATGTTACTGTGGTAAAACAACTGTTCTGAATGGCTCTCTTCTTCCCTCTCCACAGGCCCTGAACCGAGGGAAAGGTCTCCTCCCTGAGCCCACAGCCATGCAGATCCTCACAGGCCTCAGTAACCCTGCCACCCTCAAGATGCTGCTCAACCCCCTCACCCAGGGCAGGAAA
Source organism: Oncorhynchus tshawytscha (assembly GCF_018296145.1). Classification (NCBI taxonomy): domain Eukaryota; kingdom Metazoa; phylum Chordata; class Actinopteri; order Salmoniformes; family Salmonidae; genus Oncorhynchus; species Oncorhynchus tshawytscha. The sequence goes on along the minus strand of NC_056455.1, from coordinate 12,251,717 downwards.
CAAGGTGAGTAAGATCATACCATTTCCTAAAGGAAGACAATGTATGGTATGAGTCTCTTACCCTGCTGTTAATGCTTTAAAGCAGGTGTGTCAAACTCATTCCATGGTGGACCTAGTGTCTGCGGTTTTTTTTTTCTCCTTTCAAGTAAGACTTAGACAACCAGGTGAGGTGAGTTCCTTACGAATTAGACCTTAATTCATCAATCAAGTACAAAGCAGAATCCAAAACCTGTAGAAATTCTGTGGAATGAGTTTGACACGTGTTTTTAAGCTACAATGGTTATCTTTCTTGGCGACCTGACCAAATTCACATAGAAATGTGAGTTATAGCTCTGTCCTTCTCATTGTAAGGAAGTCTAAGAAGTGGTAGATATTTTCTATGTGCGCGATTTCTATGGATTTTGTTTTTGTCTCTTTTGGTTTTGTACACCAGCTGAAAATATATTTCACATCAGTTAAGATCACACAATGATTGTCTACACTTGCTTGTTTTGTCACGAACTGAAATTAGGCAAACTATTAGACTTTTAGCAACAAGGATGCATGTTGCACCTTTAAATGCATGGTGAATGAATAGGTTGTCAGGTCTTACGGTCAAATGGTCTCTCTGCAGGTCTCCTTGGTGCTGCTCCCACCATGCCACTGCTGGCTAACCCCGCCCTCTCTGCTGCTCTGCTCCAGCTGCTCCTCCAGAACCAGGCCCAAGTTCAACAGGTACCCTGCATACCATGCCCTGCATGCTCACCACCTCTCTCCTCTAGCTCCTCTCCCCTCTTTTGTTGGTTCATTAGTCTCTCATCCACACTTCTCCTACTTTATTCTCTCCTCTATCAGCAAGCCTTATTGGGAAATCATCTTCTCTGGGCTCAGGTGCTGCACAATAAAGAGAATCGACTACTTCCCTGTGTGAGTGATCACTGAGTGTGTGTGTGTGGTATAGGTTTCTCGTGAAGGGACTGCTCCCTAAACCAAAGCTGGTAAATGCTCTCCCTCTGAAAAGCGTTTCTTTCTGCTGTGTTCTTTTTGAGGTGATTTTATTTATTTTTTTAGTAATATTAATATGCAACTGGTTTGTTTTTGAAGCGTTTTACTGTGAATTCTGTTGACTGACAATTCTTTAATGTGACATTTTCGTTCAGTAAATATCTGGTATGTAGACTATTTTAGCATCTTGTGGGTCACTGAAGCGTGTGTTTAACTCGTGTCTCCTACAGGCAGGACTGATGGGGGATAACCTTCTGGCTGCTATGCCTCTCCAGCAGGGAATCCATCTGCTGGGAGACCTGCCTCAAGGTTTGGCCTTCCATTCATCGCAATTCACAATTATTTATTGGCATGTCTATTTGTATTGCCTACACAACTCACTAGTGGCCGTTTGGCTTATTTATCACATAGAGCAATGCTCTACATTGATGCTGAGCATATGCATGCTATGCTAGCCCTGCTGCTCTGTTAGTGATTCCATTGCAGGTTCTGTACACATGTCGTGGATTTGGGCAGTGCTTATTACATCTAGGTTATTTACTGTGGTGTTGTATTGATTTTCAGTGTGATCTCAGGGTTCTCTACATAGCATTGATGGGGTGTTATATTAATAAGTTTGTAGTGTCCCCAGGCGGTGTGGTTCCATCCCTGGGCCTCCAGTCAGACCCTATGGGTCCCTTAAACCTCCACTCTATGGGTCACCCCTTGGGCAGAGAGTCCCCTACCAGCTTCTCCCAGAACCCCTCCCCAACTCTCCAGGGCATGTCCATCTCCCACCTGGGTGGCGTGATGGGGGCAGAGGGGCTTACAGCACCTGGGGTATGATTGAAATGCTCTGTATACTTTTCGAATGTTGTCCCTATTAGCAGGGATGCTCAAGTCATTGTGCCTCATTACATAACATCAAGTCCCCAGATAAAATTTTTAATTATTGTCTTCTCCAATAGGTGTCCATACTAGGACACCCTCCCAATGATGGGAATCTTCCCCAGAACCCCTTCAATGTCCACAGCCTGTTCCCATCCCCAGGTGAGCTGCCCCTTCCAACTGTCTGCAGCCTGTGAAGTTTGGCTCTGGTTCCATCCCAGTATTGACCCGTAGGGTTTTTCTCCTTTTCCATTCCTGCCGCCCTTCACTCAGGCTCCAACTGCAGGCCCCACCCTTACAGGAAGAGACCAGCGCTAGGCAACTCCTCCAACCAGCGCACACAGAACATCCACTGTAACTACAGGCTGCGCTACCAGGAGTCCTACCCCCCAATACAACAGGTAGGTCCCCCTTATGCTCTGACCTTTAATGTCCAGCCCTACTGCCTAGCCTGGCTCATCTGATGTTGTGATAGAATGCCTGCTCATAGATGTTTATTTGATATCTGAGGACACTGCTGTCTTGGTTAAAGTCATTGTGGCAACCGGTTGGTTTTTACCTCCCTGGCTGCCCAGTCAGTGCATGGAATTTTTTTCTAGTGTGACAGAACAGTGGGCCTGCTTATCAGCACCACTTCCTCCCTGTCTACCGTGTCCTCACAATGATTTGAACCTAGGGTCCTTGCCTCGCAAACACGGGACTGCCCGCTTGACAACGTACTAGCCAGATGTGCCACCAAAAAGCTTGCAGCTGTGGAGTAAGAGTACGGTACGACCTTAACTTGGTTACACGAGCAGCAGGTGGAGTAAGGTAGAGCAGGTGGAGTAAGGTGTGGAGTAAGGTAGAGCAGGTGGAGTAAGGTGTGGAGTAAGGTGGAGCAGGTGGAGTAAGGTGTGGAGTAAGGTGGAGTAAGGTAGAGCAGGTGGAGTAAGGTAGAGCAGGTGGAGTAAGGTGGAGCAGGTGGAGTAAGGTGGAGTAAGGTGGAGCAGGTGGAGTAAGGTGGAGCAGGTGGAGTAAGCTGTGGAGCAGGTGGAGTAAGCTGTGGGTAAGGTGGAGCAGGTGGAGTAAACTGTGGAGTAAGGTGGAGTAAGGTAGAGCAGGTGGAGTAAGGTAGAGCAGATGGAGGTAGAGCAGGTGGGAGGTGGAGCAGGTGGAGTAAGCTGTGGAGCGGTTGGAGGTGTGGGTAAGGTGGAGCAGGTGGAGTAAGCTGTGGAGCAGGTGGAGTAAGGTGGGTAAGGTAGAGCAGGTGGAGTAAGCTGTGGAGTAAGGTAGAGCAGGTGGGAGTAGAGCAGGTGGAGTAAGCTGTGGAGCAGGTGGAGTAAGCTGTGGAGTAAGGTAGAGCAGGTGGAGCAGGTGGAGTAAGCTGTGGAGTAAGTAGAGAGTGGAGTAAGGTGGAGTAGGTGGAGCAGGTGGAGTAAGCTGTGGGAGTAAGGTGGAGCAGGTGGAGTAAGGCTGTGGAGCAGGCTGTGGAGTAAGGGCTGTGGAGTAAGTGGAGGCTGTGGAGTGGAGCAGCTGTGGAGTAGGCTGTGGAGTGGAGGCTGTAGAGCAGGTGGAGGCTGTGGAGGTGGAGGCTGTAGGCAGGTGGAGGCTGTGGAGTAGAGCAGGCTGTAGAGAGGTGGAGGCTGTGGGAGGTAGAGCAGGTGGGAGGTAGAGCAGGTGGAGTGTGGTAGAGCAGGTGGAGTAAGGTAGAGCAGGTGGGAGGTAGGCTGTAGAGCAGGTGGAGTAAGGTAGAGCAGGTGGAGTAAGGTAGAGCAGGTGGGAGGTAGAGCAGGTGGGAGGTAGGCAGGTGTAAGGTAGAGCAGGTGGAGTAAGGTAGAGCAGGTGGGTAAGTAGAGCTAGAGCAGGTGGGTAAGGTAGAGCAGGTGGAGTAAGGTGTGGAGCAAGCTGTGGAGCAAGCTGTGGAGTAAGGTGGAGCAAGCTGTGGAGTAAGGTGGAGTAAGGTAGAGCAGGTGGAGTAAGCTGTGGAGTAGGTGGAGTAGGTGGAGTAAGCTGTGGAGTAAGAGTACGGTACGACCTTAACTTGGTTACACAAGCAGCAGGTTTAATGGCGCCTGGCTCCTCTCTTCCCAGGATCCTCTGGGCCATCTGTATGAACAGCAGGAGGCTCTGGACACTGGAGCTCTGGCAGGGTTCGGACAGCAGGTAAGACACTAAACCATCTCCACTATTCACATCCAGCCTTCAAGCTGTGGCACCTTTTGCCTTTTCAATTTCCACTCCCATTTGTCGTCTTTTTTTACTTTTTAATATATACATGTATAACTGTACATGCAGCATAGAATAACATGATGAATGTCTCTGTAGTGGTTTGGTCACCCCGGCTACAGTGAGCAGGCCTCCTCCCGCTATAGTTACCCCCCCAGCCCGCCCTCGTCGTCCTACTACAGCTCGGTGGCACCTGGCCCCGGCAGCCTCCCCTCCAGCCATCTCAACAAGGTAGGGTCACACACACTTTTCCTTCCCAATGTAATCAACAGATCGAATGAGGGTTGAGTGTCTGCTCAAAATATAAAGGCTGCCCTCTGTTATTTAGACTTAGCGGAGAGGTCTTGACATCTGTTGGCTAGCCTAGCACCCATGTTGGGGACAATCTAAGTTATGAAACAGTAGGGCTGAAAATGTTAAGTGAAATTATTGGCTTTAATCTGTTTGTCCTTGGTCCACTCATACGAATGTGGACAACACATTATCTGATATGCTTGAAGCCGCACATGGTTGCATAACCACAGTAGCCATGCTGGCAGAACGATGACAAACTAAATGGCGCAGGAGTGTCTTGCAGAATCCTGTGAAGTCCCATGCGGCTGTTCGATATTGCATCTTTCTGTTTGAGTGGACTGTGTAGAAGCTGAAGGGATCGATCGGGCTTTACTGTACCTGGTTGTTCCTCTTAGTTTTGCGCACAAAGACCCAAGCCGCCCGTCTTTACTGAAGATCAAAACGTACATTGTGACTTTTTTAGATGAGACCAATGCCTTGTGGTGCTGTTTTGATCCCTGAACACTGTTTGTCTGTTCAGGCTGTGGGCATGCCTCCTGTGAGCCACTCGAACATGTACCCATCTGGTCTGGGGATGAAGGTCAGTGTGCCTCTTTGTCATTGTCGGTTGGTCTGCCATGTTCTGTCTCCATTTTTCACCATGGCATTTACAGTGGTTATGTCTCTGCCCCCTCTAGACTCCCATTGGTGGTCACAAGCGTCTGATCCCGTCTCCAGAGCCCAGCCCAGAAGGGGGCTACGTGGGACAACACTCCCAGGGCCTTGGGGGCCACTATGCTGACTCCTACCTGAAACGCAAGCGTATCTTCTAATGGAAACCAATCAACACTTGTACGAGATGCCAGTTAACAGCCAGGAGATGGCTCCATTTCCCCCCCCCGGAACTCCTCCAATCAGCTTTTAGGTTTGGGCTTGGCGGTCCAGTGGTCTCTCACTTGTGTTCCTGCCAGCGCCCCCCGGAGCGTGCTGGGGTTGCAGCCTGTCGCTAATCGGGACATAACAATGCGTGCCAGTGTATGGGAGTTTTGATGTTTTTTTTGTAAATATATGATTTCAGTGCTTGTAAATTAAGTTTTATCCTTTTTTTTTCTATCAGGAAATCTCATTGTTTACACATTGGGAGTTACCTTGTACTATAAGAAAATAATTAACATCTGATTTCAGGTCTTTTTTTTTTCTTCTGCGTATTCCCTTCATTGATTGGCTAAGCACTTTTTATTTAAATTTTTATATTTTGTATTAGTTTTTTCTTCCTGTTGTGATATTGTCAACGGGTTTCTATTTTAAGAAGTTTTGCCTCCCGATATTTTTGTATATAGTTCATTAGTTTGTTTGATGGGATGTTTTAATTTTTTTGCGCGCCTTCCTCCTACAGGGATTATGTACTGACTGTCTGGACAGGATTCAGGCCTTTACTTGGATTCACGTAGAGCTGTGTAGCAGTACTGCCTTTCTGTCTTTTGTCCTTTGGAAAACTGTCCCCTTACACAACTAGTCTGGAATATGCTGTTTTCAACCCTTCACTCTTCCACCCCTCCGTCTCATTTGGGAGCCTGTTCTCTGCACTGAGTGTTTGTTGTTGCACTTGGAGGACACGGGCAGATCACAATTCTCCAGGTTTGTTGAATTTCTACGGTTCTCACTCGTTTCCCCCCATTATGTTCTCTGCAGAATCTTGTATATTCTGTGTTGACGTGAGCTCTTTGTCGGCTGAGTATTTGCATCTCAACGACCATGGCACCTGATTTGCTCTTGTTCGTTTGGAGGGGATGGTAGCTGTGCCTTATCCAGACTTTAATATCTACAGATTATGACAGTAAGCAGGGACATCTGTGGCCTCTGTCCACCCAGAGCCTAAACATTAATTAACTGTACTATCATTTATTAATGAGCCATGGCTAGGTTGGCTCCCCTGTGGCTGTCCCTCCCCTGTAGACCAGCAGGGGGGGCTGTTGATCCTCAGGCTAAACTGAAATTAAATCAAGCTTGACAGTTTCACACTGATGGCTGACAAACTGAAACGGGTAGAATTTCCATCCAGTTTTCCAGTCCAGGAGAAGTTGACTTCCAATCTGAAGTGTCCAGTGACTCTTAACAGGTGTTTACTAGGTCTGCCTCGGAAGGTTTGCATGGAAATTAAGCTTATGATTGGTCAGTGATTGAGTTCTTAGTCTGTGAAGAATAATCTGGTTGACATTTTGATTGTGATCACCATTACCTCTTGACTTTTGATGGGAACTGCAATTACACTTGAGCCTTAACAGTCCCCCCTCTGTCATCTCATCTTCCCCCTCTGCTTTCTGACCACATCCCTTTGTTTTTTGCTGTGTACCTACTTTAAAGCTTGATCATTTCCTCTGAGTCCTAAACTCTTGTTTTCTCAATCATATCTTTGGCCTCTGGTCTGTTTTAAGATTGAAACTGCTGCTCAATATTTTGTTTTTTTTAGTGACCATTACCAAGTGCAGCCACCTGTCTGGTGGTAGATTTCCCCATGTTCTGTATAGACCAGCAGGTGCTGCTCGATGATATGAATTAAGATTGCTTGTGTTTTTCCTCATACATGCTGTCTGTCATCTGTACTGCCATATGTGTCTGTTTTGGCGCAAGTAAATGTTATTTAATTAAACTTTTTGTCGTCAGTTAATTTCCATGGTCAATAGGCTGGCTGTTAGACAGCACTTGTGTTATGTTTTTTATGCTCAGTTAACACTGACTTGCAAAGTTTGGTTGACAAGTGTTGCCATGGATGCAGCCACCACACCTGAGCCCCCTCCTACCTCAAAGTGAGGGACACAGGTCAAACGTGTAAAAAAATGATTGTTACCCCTATGGCTCTCTAGTCCCCGGTTATGTTATTTATAACATTACCTCCATAATCCTTAACTGTTAAATGAATAAACTTAAGAGCCCTGAACTCATGCTACTGGGTTATAATAACCGTCTTAAAGCAACCCCATAATTCCAAATACCAGATGGTTGGCATGCAGACCTGTGCTCATTTTTGGTTGTAGGTCTACCCTATGCACAAGGACTGCTTTTCAATTTTTCATAAACCACCAATTCTGCTATTCATCAACTGTTTTCATTGACTACCTTGAAACCACTGTCGAGGTAAATCAATGATACAATAGATGACTTCAGAATACAGATACAAACTGATCAAGTATGGCTTCTGTCATGACTGCTGTGTAGGATGGATGTGAGGATAGTTATGTTCTTGTTTCTGGGTCTGTTGTGCAGTTGGGCCACAAAGCATCTCTCTGACATGCACATTACAGTCCTGGAGTTGCACAGACACTCAAAGATGTTAGTCTTCTTTACTCGGTCAACATGGCTCTGGAAAATCAAACCGTGGCCTTAGGGCAAACCGTGGCCTTAGGGCAAACCGTGGCCTTAGGGCAAACCGTGGCCTTAGGGCACACCGTGGCCTAACGTTTTACTGATGGTGCCGTTCACCCCCTCAGCTCCTCTACTTTACGAAACAAGGGGGACTGAAGAGGCCGGTCCTCTATCCTGTAATCAGGCTACAAGGTGACTTTGGTTGGCTGTTACTGTCTCCTGGTCACAACCGCTAGAAGCAGCAGTGTTAACTGGGGCACTGAGGTGAAACAAAGTAGATGCCATGTAGAGGAAATGTTTGTGATTTTACAGTTAGGCAGCGAACGTTGACTGAACACCATTCTCATATGGTTTAAATGGAACGTTCATATCAATTTTATGACAAAGGAAACAAATGTTACCATAGAAATGGAACGTTGCTCAGATGGTTGCGTCATTTCAGCATATTGGAAAGGATAAATCTGCACACCTCCATTTGGTGATACTTTTAGTGCCCCTAATCTCTCTTGTGGTGCCTGCTGTCTGTAACCAGAGCGCTCTGGGGGAACCACCAAACGCGGCTCAGTGGACGGTGTGTCAGACACATTTAGATTTCTGCCTTCCATGTTTCCACCCACGCAGTCACCCTGCACGCAGAAGGCTGCGGAAACCTGTGATTTTCCAAAATACAGGAGGGAGGGAGATAGAAAAGGTGCAGAGGACTGCAGTTTAAATATCAGCAGCAGAGAAAACAATGTTTTCCCTGTGCCACACTTACAGACATGAAGTGTGCCTATTCTGCAGCATCAATTATGTTTATAATCAGTATAGTGAAATCACAATTGAACACTCAAATCAACCAGAGACTTTTAGGGGGTTTACAAATCACCCCATTAAAATAATTTTCCGATACAGGAGCTGTTTTTAGCATGAATACCTTTTGAACCCCCCCCTTTCCACTACATGGCTTGCATTGCTGACTGTATAAAAGCTTTGGTAGGTGATGTGAAAAATTTAAGGCTGCCTGCAATGTTTTATTAATCAGGAATCTCTATGTGGTGGCCAATGGGTCCAGCCCCTCTGGTTCCAAAGTTAAAATAAAAATCAATTGCTCTACCATGTACTCTCCATTTTAGTGGTGCCACATCCGTGGTGTCCAATGCCCATGTTCCATACAGAAGCAGTATCAGCATCACTACTAATTGTGTTTGAAACAGAAGCCATGGCCGTGGATGGGGAGATGGGAGAGCGGCAGTGAGGATATTGGACAGCCTTGCGGAAGGGTCAGCTACTGGATCTTGCTCTCAGATATCCTCTCCAGTCCCTCAGCCTCATCAATATGGTCTTAAGAAGCTCCTAAATCTACTTATCTGGCTTTTAAAGTCATTGATGTTGCTCAGCTAGTCCCCAAAGTAAACCACAGTCTCCTCAAGGTCTCCAATTCCTAATACTTTAGATCATGTCATCTCTCTCTCTTTCCCACCTCGGCCCTGGAACAAACACACACAGAGAGACACTGCAGTGCAGGTTGAAATGGAGTTTAAAGGAGGATGATGCAGGTCGGTAACGGGCTCATAGCCAATATGAAACACGCTGCTTCCCCATCACTGCAGCGCTGCAGAAAAAGATGTAGACAGGTTATTTCTAGGTTGGTATCAAACCACGTCATACAAAATACATCAGATACCTCGCTGGAGGGAAATACATCTATTACATTCTTATGCACGGCTGCATTCACATGGTGGCCGTTCTCTGACACCATAGGCATATGAGCATGTATGGACTACCTTCCACCACCCATTGTCCTACAGTACAAGTGATCAACCACGTATTTACTGATACACACACACGTGATCACCACACACACACAAAGTGAGTGGCCAGGCCAGATTATTATTCACTGTCAGAAAAGTGGTGTGGATTAATGTTTCATGGGCCTCCCTAAGAGGAACTCCAATTCCCAGAATTCTCTGGTGCTCACACTACACTATGTTACACTATACACAGCTTGAGACAGAGGCCAGACAGACACAGGGCTTTCTTGGCATGATACAAATAGAGTAGTCTTTCATGTGTTGGTGATGCATCAAAGAGCGAGAGCACTCCTTTTCTGGAATCATCTTAATATCAATATTCCAAAACATCAAATACCCAGCAGGCACTGGTTTATGTTGGGCTCTCTATTTCTTTCTCTCTCTGACAGACAGACAGACAGACAGACACGCATGCACTATATTCAGAGGACTAATGTGAGATTTCTACAGGGGGATAAATGTGACTAATCTCCACGTCATTTCGCCAGCAGCATGTAATAAAGTTTATGAAAGTTCAGTCAGCAAGGCTGGTCTGAATGGATCGTCACTTTTCATGAATCTAGTAACTCATATAGTTCACATTGCTTCCTATCTCACTTACCAGCAGGTATTTATAAGGTAGTGTCTATAACATTACCCTATTAGCACATTCGGTATTTACATGGTAGCTTTAATAAAGATACCTCATCAGCGTAGCAGGTATCTGATTATAACATTACCTCATCAGCATAGCAGGTATCTATGGTAGTGTTCATAATGTCCCCTCATCAGCATAGCAGGTATCTATGGTAGTGTTCATAATGTCCCCTCATCAGCATAGCAGGTATCTATGGTAGTGTTCATAATGTCCCCTCATCAGCATAGCAGGTATCTATGGTAGTGTTCATAATGTCCCCTCATCAGCATAGCAGGTATCTATGGTAGTGTTCATAATGTCCCCTCATCAGCATAGCAGGTATCTATGGTAGTGTTCATAATGTCCCCTCATCAGCATAGCAGGTATCTATGGTAGTGTTCATAATGTCCCCTCATCAGCATAGCAGGTTTCTATGGTAGTGTTCATAATGTCCCCTCATCAGCATAGCAGGTATCTATGGTAGTGTTCATAATGTCCCCTCATCAGCATAGCAGGTATCTATGGTAGTGTTCATAATGTCCCGTCATCAGCATAGCAGGTATCTATGGTAGTGTTCATAATGTCCCCTCATCAGCAAAGCAGGTATCTATGGTAGTGTTCATAATGTCCCCTCATCAGCATAGCAGGTATCTATGGTAGTGTTCATAATGTCCCCTCATCAGCATAGCAGGTATCTATGGTAGTGTTCATAATGTCCCCTCATCAGCATAGCAGGTATCTATGGTAGTGTTCATAATGTCCCCTCATCAGCATAGCAGGTATCTATGGTAGTGTTCATAATGTCACCTCATCAGCATAGCAGGTACAGCAGGTACAGTATTTACAGACAATGAGACATGGATTGTGTGTGTGCCATTCAGAGGGTGAACGGGCAAGACAAAAGATTTAAGTGCTTTTGAACGGGATATGGTAGTAGATGCCAGGAGCACCAGTTTGTGTGAAGAGCTGGTCCCGTGTGGCTCAGTTGGTAGAGAATGTCACTTGCAACGCTAGGGTTGTGGGTTCAAGTCCCATGGGGGATAAGAATGAAAAATGTATTCACTCACTACTATAATTCACTCTGGATAAGAGTGTCTGCTAAATGACTAAAATGTAACAGCAACACTGCTGGGTTTTTCATGCTCAACAGTTTCCTGTGTGTATCAAGAATGGTCCAGCAAACTTGACACAACGGTGGGAAGCATTGGAGTCGATATGGGCTCACGTCCCTGTGGAGGTCTTTCGACGCTGTGTAGATTCCTTGTCCTGTGCTTACAGGGCTCAGGTATCTTGGTTATGATTTGGAGAATGCATTTAGACTTATAAAATGTGAATATACAAGGTTCCATTATTTTTGTGTTAAAGGCCCAATGCAGCTGTTTTTTTCTTCTCAGTCAGTGCCGATTTTAGCATGTAAATCTTGGTGGAGCAAATACCCCCACATTTTGTAGATGCATGCCAGCAAAGCCACGACACAACACAACACTAAACAATACATTAATTGCACTATAACGGTAACAAGCGGTGCCCACTAACTGTTAGGGCCTACATAAAGTTATCCCAACAGCAGAGCTTTCTTTCCAGCACAATGGAGTGAATCCTTACCACCACTACACCTGGCTGTCAGCCAGCGAAACAATTAATTCAGCCTCGTTTACTGCCTTTTTTTAAAAACATAGCTGATATGACTGACTTGCTTAAACAAATGTGGTTTCTACTGACAGTTGAAGGAACGATGAGCAGATAAGAGGCATTTCGTTTAAGACATTAACGAGCGAGCTAAAACGGACGTGGCGCTGCATCTCAGTGCCAGAGGCATCACTACAGACACCCTGGTTCGAATCCAAGCTATATCACAACAGGCCGTGATTAGGAGTCCCATAGGGCGGTGCACAATTGGCCCAGCTTCGTCTGGGTTTGGCCGGTGTAGGCCGTCATTGTAAATAAGAGTTTGTTCTTAACTGACTTGCCTAGTTAAATAAAATATAGACAAAATATATAGAACTATGTGTTCAGCACTTTTGAAATGTGCAGAAAAATGGGCTGCTCTTAAAGTATTTTCCCTGTTCACCAAGTCAGAACCATAGGATAAATAAAGGGGGCAAAGAAGAAGACAATGAAAGCTCTTACAATATTAGATGAGGACATTTCTCAAAAATAGGTTGTAGGCTACATGTGCACCACTGAGTCAGAAAAGTTAGAACGTTAGATGAAATTAAGACGTGAAAATAGATCAAATTATTAGGGTGATTCACATGGGCAACTAACAGCTTATTACACAACATACACTTCGTATTACTTTCTTAGTTACAGTATACATATTTCCCTGGCATATTACATCATTAATGCAGCAGCATATAAGACATTTTTGGACTCACGTTGTGGTGACGTGCTCACTTAAACAGGAAGGTGGCGCAGCGGTCCTTGGGCAAATTTTGGCATCAAAGAAAGAGAAAAATGGACAATTCCGGGTTGGATGACTGTTCAAAACGTATTTTCCCAGTCTGAGCTTGTTTATTCCCGACTTCCCAGTTGCAATGCTTGCGGTTAGCCACGGGCACCGATTCCTTTCAAACCACTCATTGTTGAATTTGCGATTTCCAACTTGTTGCGTAATCTTTATGTCCAATGGCCGATGAGCACGATACATTTTATCTATAATTTATCTTCATTATTTCTCTTCATGTGACAAGGATTAAAAAGGATTTGCAAGTAGATTGTCAACTTGATTCATGATGATGACTGCTAGCTAAGATTTTGGAAGTAAGATGTTGACATCAATCAAAGCTACTGTATATATAACGTGATTTGATGTAATGTTATCTGTGGCCAATGAACTTGAGCCTTCTTGGAAGGGCACTACTAATGTAACTATGTGGCAGGATGCAGAGGGCTAGAATTTTCGTTGTCTACCCTTACTAAGGACTGGTGACTTAGTTTCCCCATGAGTGACAGGACACTGATCACAGCACAGCACAACACTCCTATTTTCTGCTGACCCGCCCCACCACCACAGAAAGCACTGAGCTCGGCTGAAACACCTGCATTTTGGAGCTGCCTTACTCAAGAAAACAAAAAAGAGACCATGTTTGTATGCGGATTTATTCACTCAATTATATATTTATATTTTTTACATAGTTTGAAAACTGATATGTGACTCGTATTAATGCCAAAATAACATGCAAAACAGGCAAGCCCCCCCCCCAAAAAAAGATGTCCCACCTGCCCTGAATGACGGGCACTGATCTCAATATGAAATCATTTCTGGGTAACAATTAAGTTCCTTACTGTAAAAAAAAGAGACAAAAATAAACGAAAATAGCTTCTTAGCAAAGAACAATTTCTCAAACAAGAATGTTGCTAGGACTGGTCTGAGAGAGGGGCCTGATTGGACGAGCCTAATGGGAGGGATATGTAACCTGAAAGGTTTGAAACTCTATTTGTTATTGATCTATTAACTTATACTGCATGCCAAAACTCAACAAAACAGGCTGACATTTCAGGTGTTCTTTTCAAACAGCTCTTACACTAAACTGCATTTTCATCATTTTCACAATTTCACAGTACTATTCCAACCTCACAGTGTGGAAATACGCTATATATGCAAAAGTATGTGGACACCCCTTCAAATTAGTGGATTCGCCTATTTCAGCCACACCCGTTGCTGACAGGTGTATAAATTAGAGCACAGACCCATAAAATCATCATAGACAAACATTGGCAGTAGATTGGCCCGTGCTGAAGAGCTCAGTGACTTTCAACGTGGCACCATCATAGGATGCCACCTTTCCAACAAGTTAGTTCGTCAAATTTCGGCCCTGCTAGAGCCAAAATGTTGGACTAATTGCACTTAGCAACTTGCACTATGAAACTGCACTTACTCTGGCTATTTGTTTGTAAATATCCTTTGCTACTTATTTTCATTTTTAGATGTGATATGTTTTGACTGCTGCAAGATGAATTTCATCTGAGGACATTAAAAGTTTTCTGAACCTGAATCTGTAAGTGCTGTTATTGTGTAGTGGAAATGTCTAGGAGCAGCAACGGCTCAGCTGCAAAGTGGTAGGCCACAGAAGCTCACAGAATGGGACCGGCGAGTGCTGAAGTTCATCAAATCGTCTGTCTTCAGTTGCAACAGTCACTATCAAGTTCCAAACTGCCTCTAGAAGCAATGTCAGCACAATAACTGTTTGTCGGGAGCTTCATGAATTGGGTTTCCATGGCCGTGCAGCCGCACACAAGCCTAAGATCGCCATGCGCGATGCCAAGCGCGATGCCAAGCATCGGCTGGAGTGGTGTAAAGCTCGCCGCCATTGGACTATGGAGCAGTGGAAATGTATTCTCTGGAGTGATGAATCACGCCTGGCGGATGCCAGGAGAACGCTACCTGCCCCAATGAATAGTGTGAACTGTAAGGTTTGGTGGGAGGAATAATGGTCTAGGGCTGTTTTCCGTGGTTCGGGCTAGGCCCCTTGGTTCCAGTGAAGGGAAATCTTCACACTACAGCAAACCATAACATTCTAAACGATTCTGTGCTTCCAACTTTGTGGCAACAGTTTGGAGAAGGCCCTTTCCTGTTTCAGCATGACGATGCACACATGCACAAAGTGAGGTCCATCCAGAAATGGTTTGTCAAGAGCTGTGTGGAAGAACTTGACTGGCCTGCACAGAGCCCTGACCTCCACCCCGTCAAACACCTTTGGGATGAATTGAAACACTGACTGCGAGCCAGGCCTATTTGCCCAACATCAGTGCTTGACCACACTAATGCTCTTGTGGCTGAATGGAAGCAAGTTCCTGCAGCAAATTTCCAATATTTAGTGGAAAGCCTTCCCAGGAGAGTGGAGGCTGTTATAGCAGCAATGGGACCAACTCTATATTAATGCTCATGATTTTGGAATGAGATGTTCGACAAACAGGTGTCCACATACTTTTGGTCATGTTGTGTATATATATAAAACACAGAAAAGGACGTGTTTGACTGCACTGGGACTTTAAATGATTCATGTAGCCTATAGCCATCTCTCTCCACAGCTGTAGAATATCTAACTGATAAGCAAAAAAAGATGTTTAATGCGAGAGCATTTCTGCAGATTAAAAAGCAAATGATTTAATGCTTTTATGGGTAAACAGACGTGCTCATATGTGGTATTACAAATACTTAATTCGATGGCGCACGGTGCCTGGAGATTTAATAAAAAGTGGAGCTGAGAATCCCTGATCATTATGCATCAGCAGATGAGACGATAATATGTTTAATGCTATGATTAACGGAAGGTTGTAGAACTGCAGTTGTGATTGCGCTCTACAAACGCATCTTGCATTGAGAGTGCGCTTGGTTTCAACCCTGCGTGTCCAGATATGATCCAATTATGCTGAAAACGGTCAGAGAAATCTTAAGTGACAGCTCGCATCAGTGGAACGACTGCGACAAATAGCTAAAACGGATACAACAAATAGCGCGTTTTGTGAGAGGTGGTTATCCATTTACTACGGCTTACACTTTTGACCACGTCGGCAGTGCACTGAAAGCAGACAGTGGTGAAAAACGATTTAGTAGGCTATTAAAATACATCAGTTCTTTTGATTTGATGTCGAGGGCTTTCCAGGAGAATATCGTCAATATGAGGGAATTAATAATACCTTATTAAATTCCTTTCAGTCCAAAGAGATAAACCAACTGGACAGGAGCCGCGAGTGTGGGCTTGCTGGAGAGAAAAAAAAGAGAGCGAGAAAGAAGCGAGAGACTGGAGGGGTTGATGATGCGTTATGGTTAATGTAACATTTGTCGTCAATCTGGAGTTCAGAAGTGACAATGGACAGATAATGGAAGCAGCGACTACAGGACTTCGAGAGTCAAATGCTTTTCTGGTAGCCTTTTGCTTTTGATAATGCATTGTGTGAAGAAGAGCGGCAAAGGAAATAACATCGCGTGGGTTTTGGATACAGGCACAACCACAACTCCAAAGACAACCGAAATTATGTAATTCATGGAGATGTTCTATTGCTCGAAATCTAATTTAATCTCAAACTGAAATAATTGGATCAAACATTTTAATATAGGGGAAAGTCGAGACAGTGGGCTCCGCGCGTGCGGCTCAGCCTATGTAGTTCCAGATGCACGACGGTATTCTGTGTTACTTTTTATGGCTACAGCTGGAGACCGAACGGTTACAAGCGAGCTTTGACAGACATGTGCGGTCGAGAGCAGCAATAATATCCCTCATCGCACAGGAGCCAACGGTCTGTGATTCTGCAATAAGGAGCCGATAAAAGCAATAGATTGCTCTGTAACTAAAGTGATCAAGTGCGCAATGGGCGACAAGGCGTCAAACTTCAGGGGAAGCACCCGTGAGGGGCTATCGTCACCTACCAGACGGATACT
The DNA here is from genome assembly GCF_018296145.1 of Oncorhynchus tshawytscha. NCBI lineage: Eukaryota > Metazoa > Chordata > Actinopteri > Salmoniformes > Salmonidae > Oncorhynchus > Oncorhynchus tshawytscha. The sequence goes on along the minus strand of NC_056455.1, from coordinate 12,235,231 downwards.
TTAACTATTGGCGAAGCTCTCAGCAAAAAAGAAGGGAAACGTTTTACATTTAGAAGAGAGATTAACTTTTGGTTTGGGATTTAATTGGATAAACGGTAGGCAAAAGAAAGACACTTTCTGGGTGAATTTAGTCACATTCTCTGCCTGACAGTACCACTGTGATAATGGTCGAAAGGTTTACATGTTATTATTTTGAATATTACATATAACATCGGACTGCACTTGACTTGCTCACTTTTGTCTACACAATTACACAGGGTAGGCTACGATTAAGTGGCAATGATGGACGCTAATAGGTTAGTAATTTGAAGTCAAAGAATATATAGCCATATTATTATTTGTGTCAATAAGTTGAGATATAAAAGGGATATTTTAATTTGCACTATGATGGAAGTACCACCACCATGCTCGAAAAAGAGCCTTTCTCTCTCGCTTCCCGTTCCCCGGGAGCAGGCGACCCTAAAGCCTCCGCAACATCTTTGGAGGCAGCCACGGACCCCCATCAAAATCAAACACCGGGGATACTCTGACACCGACCGCCATCACCACCGAGGGATAGAGCGCTCTAATGCCATGGACACGAGCGACAGACCGGGGCTGAGGAAGTGTCGGATGTCCTGGCCATCCTCGTTCCAAGGAACCACGAACCCCTCCATCGGCAATTGTGTTGGAAATAAACGGTATGACGTGCATCCAACAAACATTTCCAAACATTACAATCGCCGTACATATGCATACATAGAGCCACTACTAATGAGTGGGTGGTGCTCTGTGTTAAAGTATGCCGGAAGGGTTAACTGATATGAAGTGTTTGGTATTGGGAGGCGGGACGCGTGGGTTCTCGGTGGTGATGCTTTATGCGTCTTGGGCATGTCAGAGAACATGAGTTTAAGCACTCGGATTGGCACTGTCTGTAAACCCGCCCGCCCACACAAAAACAGGAATAACAAGGGAAAATATCAATAACGCTTTAAGAGTAGCCTAGGCCTGACATATGACCATGACAAACATATCATATAGATAACAGAAATACATCTGTTTGCGCGTTTCTAATGGATTCAAAGGTCTAGTGGGTGCGTTCGTGCGTGCATACTTGACTCAGATAATCTTCCACTGAAACGTTCGGCTATTTGCAATGTAGGCGTAGCTAATACACCATCCATGGGTAGAGTTCACATAGAGGTCATCTCCATGTAACATACCTGGACAGGTCAGGTGCATCACCTGCAGGCGGTGGTTCTGATTTCAGGGCTTGCGTGCCTCAGTATGATATCATCTTTCTTGTTGAATTGAATCATGAGAACCAGCAGATTCTGTTGCCCTGAAGGGTGGAACTGACCTGGGTTGGGTTGGCTAAAGCCTCGGTAGCGTAGCTATACCTCAAAATCACTCTGTTGTCACGCCTTCTTGGAGGTCTGGGGACTTTTATATTAGCCCGAAACGGCTAAAATGGTACGCTGGCTTCTAGCTGCTACATTTTTATTGGATGTTACATTTCAAGAAATCGTATAAAGTGTTTATTTGTTATGTACTCCCCTGCTAGTGTGAATTTACTCAGTCATTATTGTTTACGATTTCATTCAGGATGATCCATAATCATTGTAGCATCCACATGAGTGTAGAAGTGTTTATGAACATATTCTATTCAAATTTACAATTAAAGTGATTCCAAAATGACACAATACATTATTTATCATTCATTTAAATTTGGCACAAAAAAAATCTGAAACACAACCAAATCAAACAGCAAATGCATCCACAAAATGTGTAAGAGTCAGAGGTTTGATGTAGGCATTGTGTACTATGAATATGGGACCAAATACTTATCTTTTGACTACTTTAATAAACACATATAAGTGAATTTGTCCCAATACTTTTGGTCTTCTGAAATGGAGGGACTATGTATAAAAGTGGTGTCATTTTGAAACTATTCACCGATATGGATGAAAATACCCTCAAATTAAAGCTGACAGTCTGCACTTAACTTCAAAGTCATTATATAATTTGAAATCCAAAGTGCTGGAGGACAGAGTCCAGAAAAAGTCACTGTCCCAATACTTTTAGAGCTCTGGGTATAAATACTAAAAAGGTATGTACAGCAGTAGTTATATATGAAGAGCTATGTCGAGAATACAGTATGCACATACCCTGAGTATACCAAACATTAGGAACACTTTCCTAATATTGAGTTGCACTCAGAACAGCCTCAATTCATCGGGGCATGGACTCGAGGTGTCGGAAGCTTTTCACAGGGATGCTGGCCATGTTGACTCCAATGTTTCCCACAGTTGTGTCAAGTTGGTTGGATGTCCTTTGGGTGGTGCACCATTCTTGATACACACGGAAAACTGTTGAGCGTGAAAAACGCAGCAGCATTGCAGTTCTTGACACAAAACGTCATAGCCGCAGGAAGTAGGGGTGTTGAGGGGGCTGCAGCATCCCTGAAACATCAGAATGAAAAAAAAAATATATTAATAAATAAAATAAAAATAATAATAAAATAAAAAAAAATATATATATATATATATATATATATGAAGAAAAAATCTCACAAAAGTAGTGCCTTTACTAGTCCTGTATTAGTGGACCGATATACACCTATGTGAGAATGCTGTTTATTGACTACAGCTCAGCATTCAGCACCATAGTGCCCTCTAAGCTCATCACTTAAGCTCAGGACCCTGGGTCTGAATACC